>NW_026057650.1:0-18670 GCF_023721935.1 Panthera uncia | reverse complement strand
ACTCTAAATTAAAACATACAGTATAGGGGCGCCTGGGTGGCTCAGTCGGTTAAGCGTCCGACTTCGGCTCAGGTCATGATCTCACGGTTCTTGAGTTCAAGCCCCGCGTCAGGCTCTGTGCTGACGGCTCAGAGCCTGGAGCCTGTTTCAGATTCTGTGTCTCCCTCTCTCTGACCCTCCCCCGTTCATGCTCTGTCTCTCTCTGTCTCAAAAATAAATAAATGTTGGGGCGCCTGGGTGGCGCAGTCAGTTAAGCGTCCGACTTCAGCCAGGTCACGATCTCGCAGTCCGTGAGTTCGAGCCCCGCGTCAGGCTCTGGGCTGATGGCTCGGAGCCTGGAGCCTGTTTCCGATTCTGTGTCTCCCTCTCTCTCTGCCCCTCCCCCGTTCATGCTCTGTCTCTCTCTGTCCCAAAAATAAATAAAAAAACGTTGAAAAAAAAAATTTTTTTTTTTTTTAAATAATAAATAAATAAATAAATAAATGTTGAAAAAAACAAACATACAGTATATGGACCTTTTTTTTTTTTTTGCTCCTGATTTGAACAAGCCAACTCTGAAAAAAAAATTATGAGGCAATCAGGGAAATTTAAATAATTTAAATAATAACTAGGTATATAATGATATGCAAGAATCATTGTTAATTTTTTTTAGGTGTAATGATGGTTGCGGTCATATACTTTTAAAAGTCCCTATATTTTAGACACAGTGAAAGAAGCAGTGACAGTTGACAGGGTATGTGAAATTTGTTCAAAATATGCCTTTAAGGAGCACCTGGGTGGCACAGTCAGTTAAGTGCCTGACTATTGATTTTGGCTCAGGTCATGATCTCAAGGATGGTGGGATCAAGAGTCAGGCTCTGCTTTAACAGCATGGAGCCTGCTTG
The DNA here is from genome assembly GCF_023721935.1 of Panthera uncia. Lineage (NCBI taxonomy): Eukaryota > Metazoa > Chordata > Mammalia > Carnivora > Felidae > Panthera > Panthera uncia. The sequence goes on along the minus strand of NW_026057650.1, from coordinate 17,786 downwards.
GGTTTCTCTCTCCCTCTCGCTCTCCCTGCCCCTCCCCCGCTTGTGTGCACATGCACACACACTCTCTCTCAAAATAAATAAACTTAAAAAAAAAATAAGCCTTTAAGGAACAAGAGAAGTAGGTGTGGTTATAAATGAAAACAAGATTGGCCATAAACTTGTTGGCCAATCTGTTAAAGCTATTCATATCTGTTAATGCTATTCATTACACTATTTTGTCCGTTTTCATGTATTTGAAAATTCCTGTTTAAAAAAAAAAGTAGTGTAAGAACATGCAAGGCAGAAAAGGAGAAACAGAATAAAAATGTTTTACCACCACATATAATTCATAAACACAGGCACAAATCATTGAACAAATGCCTGGGGAACAAGCCCCAAACTAAGTGAAATTTGTTGGTTCCAACTTTTTAAGAGGAAACTGGAGAAAAATGGTTAACTACATAAAGGCCAGATTTTGTCAGGAGATAATTTTTTTTTTTTAATGTTTATAGGGGCGCCTGGGTGGCGCAGTCGGTTAAGCGTCCGGCTTCAGCCAGGTCACGATCTCGCGGTCCGTGAGTTCGAGCCCCGCGTCAGGCTCTGGGCTGATGGCTCGGAGCCTGGAGCCTGTTTCCGATTCTGTGTCTCCCTCTCTCTCTGCCCCTCCCCCGTTCATGCTCTGTCTCTCTCTGTCCCAAAAATAAATAAAAAAACGTTGAAAAAAAAATTAAAAAAAAAATGTTTATTTATTTATTTTTGAGACAGAGGGAAAACACGTACACAAGCGGGGAAGAGGCAGAGAGAGAGAGGAGGACACAGAATCCGAAACAGGCTTCAGGCTCTGAGCTGTCAGTGTAGAACCTGACACGGGTCTCAAACTAAGGAACCATGAGATCATGACCTGAGCCAAAATCAACAATCAGGCACTTAACCAACTGAGCCACCCAGGGACCTCGAGATAATTACCTTTTAAGTACTTCCTGAAGCATAAAAAGGTACACTATTATTATAAAAAAAAGATAGGACTGCATTCCAGAAGAAATCTCAGACATGGAAAGGGCCTCCCAAAGCTTAAACTGGTAAAACAACAAGAACCACATTTGATGACACTAACTACAGCCCACATTGTTAAAAACTATTAAATGTGAGGGCAGAGAACAGCTGAAGGTGCTTGCTATTTTTCCTTATCAGGCAACAATAGTTTCTGCAGTCAGATATTCCAAGAGAATGCACTCTACTCCTTTAGCTTTTGCAATACGGGTATTTAATTATACAGGAAACAATTTCTCTACTCACCTATATTACTAAAAACTTGCCCTAAGAGAAAAAAAAGACTCAGCTTTCTGAACTTTAAAGCATTTTTAAAAATTTTTCTTTCAAATGTTTATTTTTGAGAGAGAGAAAGAGAAAGAGAGAGAGAGCGTGAGCAGGGGAGGGGCAGAGAGAGAGGGAGACACAGAATCTAAAGCAGGCTCCAGGCTCTAAGCTGTCAGCACAGAGCCCAACAAGGGGCCCAAACTCACAGACTGCGAGATCATGACCTAAGCCGAAGTCGAACACTCAACCAACTGAACCACCCAGGCACCCCTGAACTTTAGAACACTTTTACACAGAATTTGTTTTTTAATTGTCAAAATGTACAAACCTTCAGAAAAGTTCTAATAGTTCAATGAACCCTAGATTTACCATCGTTAACCTCTCTTTCCTTTCTTCCTTCTTCCATTTGCAATTTATTTTCAGGCGTATTTCATCCCTAAAAATTTCAGCATATATCTACCTAAGAACAAGGGCATTCCCCTGCAAAACAATACAATGATCACATTTGGGAACATTAACATTGACTCATTATGATTATTTAATAGAGTCGTATTCCAATGACTCCAGCTGTCTCATTAATGTCTTTCATAGTTGTTTCTTTGTGGGTTTTTTTTTTTTTTTTACGTTTATTTATTTTTGAGACAGAGACACAGCATGAACGGGGGAGGGTCAGAGAGAGAGGGAGACGCAGAATCTGAAACAGGCTCTAGGCTCTGAGCTGTCAGCACAGAGCCCGATGAGGGGCTCGAACTCACGGACCGTGAAATCATGACCTGAGCCGAAGTCGGTCACCCAACCGACTGAGCCACCCAGGCGCCCCTCTTTGCGGTATTTTAAACAACCTTAAAAACAGGTTGCTCCACAACATTAATTAGAATACTAGAAAACGGAAGTATGGAGAACGTCAGGAAACAAGAATTCCAAAGGTGTAAACTCAGCCTACTGCCCACATGCCTGATTTAACTGAATTTAAAAGACTCAGAAGAGCTCAAGGATGCTCAGACTTATACTGACTACAAATGCTTTCATAGAAAATATAATTATGCATCTAATTTTACAAAGTATTTTAACTCCAATGTCTCCAGTAACCACTTTCAAGCTACTTTCCTTGGCAGTCCTAGCCCAACACAACACACAAATTCCACCTTTCTTGGGGCACATGTATGGGTTCCAAGGATTACAAAAACATGATGGGAAAAGCAGGGACCTCACCTCGGCGTGGACAGAGTTGATGTGATACTTGACACCACTCTCTGACACAAATTCTTTTTGACACAGAAGACACTTGTATTTTCCAGCCACAAAGTTTCCCTGTTTTTGAGAGAGAAAGAAAAGGGAATTACTGGTAAATTCAGGAACACATACCTGGGCCATGTGTGGGGATTGTTAGAGATGAAAAGAGGGGATTTTCCTTCAGCAAAGGTAAGAAGGAAGAAAATCCAATACAGCAATATACTTGGGAAAACCAGATTTAGGCAGACTATTACCACTAGAAATCTATCCTAATATAGTTCTGTACATAATACCCCCACCCCCTCAACACAACCTAAAGTATTCCTACTTTTATTATGTAACAAATCACCCTTTTCTATCTTCCCTAGTTTCTGTCACTTCACTTCCAGATTCTCTTGGTTCCTCTTCCCACATGATCAAACTCCTGAAGTTCACCAGAGGCACCAATGTATAATTCTTCCCGCTATAATCCACTGCTCCAAAGAGTGCCTCGCAAATCCAGATTTAGAGGTGTATTGTCCATAATGCCTAGTTTAAGGACTCAGAAACTAAGATCATGATGACAAACTCCTAAGCACTTGTGGCCAGATCTGGGTTGGATGCCTACACTCCCTTGCTGCTTTGAACTGAGATTTCTCTCCCCTCCTGAAGCTCTGAGTGTCCACGGTGCTAATTTTGTGTGAGGAGATATTTCTGAATGGAATTAAAAAGTGGCAGCAGTCCCCATGTCTGTGAGTCAGAGGGCACCTGGGTCAACACAGAAAAGATGCAGTGAGGTGAATATCTGTTTGCCTGACACCCAGGGCTAGAGTCTACCTCCCATCCCCAGAGGCTATATAATTCAGGTGGGATTAGAGGATCTTCATCATCCAGATAAGCACATGTAAACTGATTCTAGAAATTTTAAGGCCCAATAAACAGGGCAGGTCCAGGGCAGGACAGGCTCAGGTAGAAAAAGTTACCTCCCTGATATAGACTCAAAACTAATAATAATACTTTTCCTCCAACTTTTTTAATTGATAAGACTTAAGGCTATGTTGGCTTCTTCTATATCTTGGACATATCAGGACATCCCATCCAATACCAGATCAAGAATCTTTAGGACATAAAAAACTAAACAAGCCTCTGAACTTAACAGTAAACAGGGTGACTAGCTGTTCGCCTAAACTGAATTCTCTTCCATGTCAGACTTTTGTTTGAGAGATCACATTAAGATAAAGCATTCAGAAAGTTACAAACCAAGGTACAAGAGCCCAGGTGAGCCTTAAGGCCTGATACACTACTGTAGACAGCCTCACAACCCTGAAAGAGAGAAGAAGAAATAATGTGAAGATTATACCAAACCTCATCCTTCTCTTAGCAATCTGGCCGTTCACACTGACCAACCCTACATTTAGAGGAAGAAGCCCAATAAATTGTACTACAAACCAAACAGAAAAAAATTCACACACAAGCCACAAAAGGAAAAAGGAAAACCATGAAAAGGTATTTTTTTAAAAAAAGAAGGGCTTAAGATATTCCCTTCCCTGATACTTTTTCTCTGACTTTTAGAGAAACAGAAAATTGCATGGTTGGATTTTTTTTTTTTTTTTTTTTTTTAAATCTGCCTTCTTTAGTATAAATATGTCTCCTGTTTCTGGTAGATATCCTCCTTCCCAAAGTACTGTGTATACAGCTGTGGTGGATTAAAGAAATAATGGAAATTCTCTGCCACTCTTCCCTGTAAGAAGAGGAGTCTATTCACCCTCCCTTTGAATCTGGGTTAACCCTGTGATTCCTTTGACCAATAGAATGCCATGGAAATATTGCTGAACAAATTCTGAAGCTAGGCCTGAGAGATCTACAGCTTTCATCTGCATGTTCTTGGAACACTCTAAGAAGTCAGTTGCCATGTACCCTGCTGGTAACCCACTACAACCTCATGGACAGAGAGGCCATGTGGAGAGCGAAGCTCCCAGCTCAATTAGCTGCACAGAAGCTATCTTGGACGTTCAGATCCCATCTGAGCTTGCAGCTGAATACAACCCATGAGTGATCCCAGCTGACGCCATGTTTAGCAGGAGAAGGCTCTCTGAGCCCTGCCAGAATTACTGATTCACAGAATTCTGAACAAATAAAATAACTAATGTTTTAAGCCACTAAGGTTCAGATAACTTTGTCATGAAGGAATCAGTAACTGAGACAGAAGTTTGATAACCTTGATAAACATTTACTGAAAAAATGAATGAGAAAGAACCACCTGGTTAGGGCACTGAATGCGATGATATTTCTTGATATCTGACTTCCATTTGTGTAGTACTTCCTGGCTGAAGGTAGGAAGCCCAGGGCGAGTATATTTTAACTACAAGACAAGAAATATTTTATTGGAGGAATCCAACTTCCAACCAAAATATCCCAAAAGGTTCATACCCAACTCTTTAGGTTATGTAATTCTGGAGTCTGACAAACATATTTTCATGTGCCAAAAATATTGTAGTATGTAAGACCCTTTAAATACAAATTTATCTGAAACTGGTAAGTATAACTGTCTGTTTTTTAATCTTAGAATAGTTTTGATTTTTAACAGAGGGCAGGAGAGGAGACTTTCAGATATAGCACTTCATCTACAGTTTTAAAAAGCTAGTGACAGAGCATTTACACAGTTAAAATACTCATTACGAAAAAGACAAAGATACAAATATGTACTGTAAAATATAGATATACTCATAAATATGGTACATATATACACATATATATACAACATATGCAACAGAAATATATGTAGATGGGGGAAAAGCTAGAAGGCTATACCTCAAAATGTTAACAGTAGTCCTCTCTGGGTGGTAGAATTTTGAGTAGCTTTAATGATTTTTCCCTGCTTATCTGCATTTCTCCTTTTTCTTCAAAGGTGTCATGTTAATTTTTGGTATTTAAAAAATTCAGGGGCACCTGGGTGGCTCAGTCAATTGAGCATCCGACTTTGGCTCAGGTGGTGATCTCGTGGTTTGTGAGTTCGAGCCCCGTATCAGGCTCTGTGCTGACAGCTCATCAGAGCCTGGAGCCTGCTTTGTATTCTGTCTCCCTTCTGTCTCCCTCTGCCCCTCCCCTGCTCATGCTCTGTCTGTCTCTATTTTCTCTCTCAAAAATAAACATTTAAAAAAAACGCAAACAAAGAAATTAAGGTTCAACCTAAAACAAAGATGTGAGAGAACTTGGGGATGGAACACATGATTTTTACTTATACTGCCCAAGCAAAATTATTCCTCACACTTGCCTTCACATGCTTGACCCAAGTTAGTCTCTCTCTCTCTTTTCTTTAGATTTATTTATTTATTTATTTATTTATTTATTTAGAACCCGACGTGGGGCTCGAACTCACAACCCCAAGATCAAGAGTTACATGCTCCACCAATTGAGCCAGCCAGGTGCTCCTAAGTTAGTCTCTTCTTACAACTACTATAGTGTCCAGAAAAGAGACAGCTAGCACCTGTGGAGACAGTTCTTACAAAGTCCACCACAAGTAATAGCTGTATTTCCAGTGAGTAAACAATCCTCCTGCTTGGAAAATGGAAGTATCTGAAAAGAAGCTGATGCTCTTTCTGAGACAGAAAAACAGAACCAAAACCCAGAGGTAAGAGGAAATAAGGAAGGCAGCCTAAAGGAACTCTGCCAAATCTATAAGAGGAATCAGAGCACAGAGCTGGCTTTATTTATAAGCACCTCCTCTCTTCTGCAGCTAGGGTATACAGGTCCATCTAAAATCCTTTTATAGTGATAAGAGAATATTTGCATAAACTATTATATTCATATAATAAACTATCATGTTTACGCAGCTATAAAAAAAAGAAACGAGGATAATCTCTAAGAACACATATGGAGTGATTTCCAGGATACACTTTTAAGTGAAGTAAAGCAAATTACAAAAGAGTATCTATGTGAGAAAGAAAAAGATGTAAGAAAATATGCATGTATCTGGTCATCTAGCTCATAAAAATACAGGAAGGATAAAGCAGAAACTGAGTGTGGTGGTCTCTGCAGGGAGCAAGGTGGGCACAGGATGGAAACAAAAGGGTATTCAGAATGGGAAAGCTGGGAAGAGGGCAGTGCCCCTTCTATAAGATGACCTTTTGTATAGGGTCTGACTTTTAGAACTATGATAATGTTTCACATACCCCCCAAGAGAAATGACTAGTTTCAATTAAACAGGATGTAGGGGGAACTCAAAATGTAAAGAAAAGTAACACATGAACCTAAGGATTACAAATGAGAAGCATAATGAAGGGAGCGAGGGAGAAAGCCAATCTAAATAACCGTAAAATAATACTTTGAGGGACACCTGGGTGGCTCAGTCAGTGGCGTATCTGACTTTGGCTCAGGTCATGATCTCACAGTTCATGTTAGTGTGGAGCCTGCTTAGAATTCTCTTTCTCTCTCTCTCTCTCCCTCTCTCAAAATAAATAGGTAAGTTAAAAAAATAAAATAAAAGAGTACTTTGACTATATACTGTAAGGCTGAAGATGAAAAGAATGATATACAAATATTCTTCTATAGCTAATAAACCTGTTTTTACAGGGGTATGGCTTAATAATTGTAAAACCACTTTATGTTATATTAGGACTAAGCAAATAAGTAAATATATTACAAACAGTGAGAGCTAGGTTTTCTTACTGTTAGAGAAAGGAGTTACAAATAAGCACAAAGGAAGGCAAGAATGAAACTTGTGGTGTTGGACTGGAAGTGAAGGTATCATGGCTTTAAATATGTATACAGACAGACATAAAAATGAACACAGAGTGTGTGTTTTCATCTACGAGTAGACATACATATATATCCTAGTTCTAGCCACCAAGAGGGCCCAGAAGCAATGACACCCCAGCAGGAATGAGTACACCCAGCATTCAAATCTTGTTTTTTAAGTATATTCTCCAATAAAAGAAACCAGCATTCTTTAGAGAAATGGTTGATTCCAGGGCGGGGGAAGGGAATGCACAAGATGACTCTACAGCACCTTATGTTGTCAAAGAGTACTCAAAAAAATGATAGAAGCATGTCAAAAAGGCACAGGGGCCCACTGCAAAGAGCTCTTGATGGCCAAATCGGGAACAATTTGAGCCAAAAAATGAATAATAATAGCACTGGATTATACACCTACAATAAAATATCCATGAGTCCATACTGATATAAATAGATTAAGAGAAAAAAAGGACGTATTTTCTCACAGAATTTCAATTAATAATTTATGGAAGAAGTAATGGAAACACAAACCATCATTAGGCAAACAACCATAATAATAACTGTTGCAGGCAAGAGTCACTGACGGATGCTACAGCAAGTGGGCAGAGGTATGATAAGACACAGGGTAGTTGCACAGTGTCACTATCCCAACAAAATGTTCACTAATTACAAAGAGGAAAACTGTAATTTTGCCTTGGAGAAAACTGGACAATACACCCTAATCAAGTGATCAAAGTTATCACTGGTAAAAAAGACACATCAACATCATATACCTCCTAATATGGTACATTGAGAAAGGCAAACACTGCTTCAGTGGTAATCTTGACAAAAACATATAACTTTCAATCTAATCTTGAGCAAACACTAGACAAATCCATATTAGGGATATTCCACAAAACAACGAGCCTGTTCTCTTCAAAAGTGTCAAGAGCACAAAAGATCAATAAAGCCAGAAGGATGATAACAGATGGGAAGAGACCAAGGAGACTCAGTAAAGAGAATTAAATGTGAGATCTTGATGGGATCCTATGTTATTGGTTATGTAAGATGTTGGCATTAGGGGAAGCCAGGTAAAGAGCATATGGGAACTCTGTACTCTGTACTAATTTTGCAATGACTCAGTAAGTCTAAAATTATTTCCAAATAAAAAGATTTTTGAAAAAGGAATATAGGGGTGTCTTGGTGGCTCAGTCAGTTAAGCTTCTGACTCTTGATTTCAGCTCAGGTCATGGTCTCACGGTTTGTGAGTTCGAGTCCTGTGTTGGATTCTGTCTCTCCCTCTCTCTGCCCTTGCCCTGCTTATGTGCTCTCTCTCTCAAAATAAATGGAAACATTTAAAAGAAAGAAATATATATTTGTGAAACAAGAAAAAATATTTATTGGTCTCTGCCCTCAGTTCCTGCTAATACTCAGTCTCTGAACCTGGTTCCTGATAGAGAGTTCCTAAAACACCTACTAATTTTCTGAGTAATACCAGTATTTGGACAGAGTTCATAAATCCCTTGGAATTTCCTGGGTGATAGGAGTATCTTTTGTTTTGATGAGGTAATACTCTGTGGGCTCCTCGGTGGGCTAGCCACTGGCAAAACCAAGCCTTGATTAGAAGCTTTGAACTTTCAGACACATTCCCCATTCTCTAGAGAGGGAAAGGGGCTAGGGATAGTTAATCAATCATGCCTATGTGATGAAGCCTCTATAAAAGTCCCAAAATTATGGGGTTCAGAGAGTATATATATGTGCCAAGAGGGTGATACACCTCCAACTCCACAGGGATAGGAGCTCCTATGCTGGGGACTCTTCTAGACCTCACTCTGTATTTCTTCATCTGGTTGTTCATCTGCAGATTTTATTATATCCTTTATAACAAACCAGTAAACACGTTGCCCTGAGTTCTGTGAGCCATGCTAGCAAATTACCTAAACCAGGGAGGGGAGCATGGGAACTCCAATTTTTAGCCCAGTCAGTCAGAAGTACAGATGACAACCTGGGACTTGTGACTGGCACCTGAAATTGGAACAGTGTCAGGACTGAATTAAATTGTAGGACACGCAGATGGTGTTAGAAAATTAGTCTGTGTGGGAAAAACCCACACATCTGGTGTCAGAAGTGTTAAGTGTGTAGTAGTATGTGAGTAAAAGAAAACACAAGAGTTTTTCCTAGACCATATTGCTTGTATTTGCATTAAAAAACACTGGAAGGACACACAAGAAACCGGTAAGAATGGCTACCATGGATACAGGCTAGAACAAGGATGGGGTGAGAGTGAGATATCTCAATGTTTATTATCATTTTGACTTCTGAACAAGAATATATTATCTATTCCAATTAAATTTTTAGTTTAAAACAAAACAAAATAATAACGCCTTTAACCTACACAATGTCAAACTATAAAACTGATGATTTTAGGAGAGTATCTGCTAGATAAGACTAGCAAACCTTATCAATCAGTTAACAAATATTTATGTCTAATTCCCTACACCGATCAACACAGTGAAAGCAAACGGACTACAATATCATAAGATACATACCACTGTACAAAATTCACATTTAAACTGAAATTTAGATAACCACATACTTTAGCCTGTGGCAGTAAAAAAGTAGCAATGAGTCTGAAACAAAAAAGGATGCTCTGATACTCAAGAACAGGATCCAACTCCTTGGACACCAGTAGGACTGGTTTTTAGACCAAATAAAAGGTATCCACTTCCACGAATTGACATTTTCTTATAATATATGACATTCCCCTCATGAGTCAAAGCCCTAGGCCAAATCTAAACTATCTTTCTTGATACCATGGAGAGTAATAGGTCCTTAGCTCTAACCTTAATCTTTACTCGTATATCCTCCCAAGCCCTTCCCATGACTACCCCATAGTCATATACTCCTTATCTCCTCTTGGCCAAATATGTTCCTTTGGTCTATGATCTATTTTAAACCAAAGGCTTCTAAGCTACATTCTATAACCCTGAGAAGTACACTTGGGGCCATGGAAGGAATGATAAAAGTATCAAGGAGAAGGCCAAGTAGGCAAAGTTTTGGGCTCACTACCCCTAGTTACATACAGAAACTCCATTTTTAATTTTTTTTTTAATATTTATTTTTGAGAGAGAGAGAGACAGACAGAGCATGAGCAGGGGAGGGGCAGAGAGAGAATGAGACACAGAATCCGAAGCAGCTCCAAGCTCTGAGCTATCAGCAGATAGCCCAACATGGGACTCAAGCTCACAAACTACAAGATCATGACCTTGGCTGAAGTTGGACACTTACCCAGCTGAACCACCTAGGCACCCCAGCGACTCTATTTTAAGTTATTCTACATATTGGTGTTTTATATAATTTTCATTTGGGAAAAAAAAGTGGGTGGGGAGAGGAGTTCTGTTGCTAGAAAAACAAACTGAAATCCTTTATCTAAACTAAATATAAACTACTACATACAAATTAACAAAGTGGAAACAGAGACTAACAAAAGACTAACAAAAAACTAACAAAGTGGAAACAAAGACTAACAAAAAAGACGAATCTGGAATTCGGATTCCCTCCAGAAGCAGTTCAAAATTAAGAGGGTTCCTTAAGGAACTTCTGAAACAGACGGTCTCTCTAGGACCCATATGGATCCAAACACTGAAGCTGGATCAGACATACTCCATCTCTAAGAATTAAGAAGCAACATACTGATAAAGAAATTGTAGTTTATATACACAATGGAGTACTATGTGGCAATGAGGAAGAATGAAATATGGCCCTTTGTAACAAGGTGGACGGAACTGGAAAGTGTTATGCTAAGTGAAATAAGCCATACAGAGAAAGACAGATACCATGTTTTCACTCTTATGTGGATCCTGAGAAACTTAACAGGAACCCATGGGGAGGGGAAGGAAAAAAAAAAAAAGAGAGGTTAGAGTGGGAGAGAGCCAAAGCATAAGAGACTCTTAAAAAATGAGAACAAACTGAGGGCTAAAGGGGGGTGGGAGGGAGGGGAGGGTGGGTGATGGGTATTGAAGAGGGCATCTTTTGGGATGCACTGGGTGTTGTATGGAAACCAATCTGACAATAAATTTCATATATTTTTTAAAAAATAAAATAAATTAATTAATTAATTTAAAAAAAAAGAAGCAACATACTGTTTATCATGTACTCAAGTGCATTTACTTTTCCGTATGTACTAAGCACAACATCAGACATGGTTCAAAATTAATGCAAGTTTCTACTTTACCTTCCGGTCATCAGGCACCAAATCCTGAAGCACCTTCCTCTTAGGCCATTCCTTGGCCAGTTCAGCAGAAGCCAGCTCCTGCAGGTGGTACACAGCTATCTTGGCAGAACGCCTCTGAACTCGACCCCCACTCTTTGGCTCCAGGCTCATCTCCTTTAAGCACTCTGGCTGTCCTGACTCTGGAAAGAATGAGATCTGCAAGAATGAGACATAGCAAAACACAGGCCTGAGAAGTGGCTTCCATCAAAGCCAATGATTAAGGGCTATCCTTCCTGCTCTAAGTATCAAAAGCTCTTCACTGGCTTGCTAACCACTAGCATAAAGCTCTACCACCTTCATGCGTATTTTGCGGATATAAAAAATTTCTTAGAGTAAAGTCTGTTCTATTTTAATAAGTAAAGGTCAAGACATAGCCATGTGCAAAGACATGAACCTCAACCCATTCCTACCTCATACTACCTATAAAAATTAACTCAAAACGAAATGTAAACCATGTAACTATAAAACTTCTAGAAGAAACAAAGGGAGGACATTTTTGTAATCCTAGGTGTAATGGTTTTTTGATGTGTCACCCTGGCTAGGCTACAGTCATCAGTTATTCAATTAAACGCTAATCTATGTGCTGCTGTGAAGGACTTTGTAGATCTAATTAAAGTCCAGAATCAGTTGACTTTAAGTAAGAGAGGTGTGACAGAAGAAAAGGCAGGAGAGATTCAGAGTGTGAGAGAGACTCGATACTGCTGCTGACTTGAAGAGGAAGGGACCACAAGCCAGGGAACATAGATGGCCTTCAGAACCCGAGAACAACTCTCGGCCTACAGCAACCAAGGAAATGAGGTCCTACAACTAACTGCATGGAACTCAAGTCTTAATTTTAACGAGCCTCAAAACAGATTCTCCCCTTGAGCCTCCAAAAAGGAACAGTCCTACTGACACTTTGATGCCAGCCTGGTGAGGTCCTACACAGGGGAGCCAGCTGAGCTGTGCTATCCCTGGACTTCGGGCCTAATACACTGAAACAATACAGTTGTGTTATTTAGGCCATTAATTCTGTGGTGATTTTTTTAAAATGTCTTATTTTCTGAGAGAGAGACAAGAGTGTGAGTGGGGAAGGGGCAGAGAGAGAGGAAGACACAGAATCAGAAGCAGGCTCCAGGCTCTGTGCTGACAGCTCAGATGCAGCACTGGAACCCAAGAACTGTGAGATCATGACCTGAGCCAAAGTCAGACACTCAACCGACTGAGCCACCCAGGCCCCCTTGTGATTTTTTATAGCAGCAATAGAAAATCGGGTTGGGGGGTGCCTGGGTGGCTCAGTTCATGATCTCACAGTTCATGAGTTCAAGCCCCGTATCTGGCCCTGTGCTGACAGCTCAGAGCCTGGAGCTTGTTTCAGATTCTGTGTCTCCCTCTCTTGCTCTCTCTGCCCCTCCGCCACTCACACTCTGTCTCTCTCAAAAATAAATAAAAACATTAAAAAAAAAAAAAAGAAATGAAAAGAAAACTGGGTTGGGCAAAGAGATATTAGAAACAAAAACAAAAAAAGCATTACCCATAAAAGGAAAAAATGATAAATCGAACTTAAGAACTATGCTCTTTGAAAAACACTATAGGGGTTCCTGGGCGTCTCAGTCGGTTGGGCATCTATCTGACTCTTGATATCAGCTCAGGTCATGATCTCACAGCTGTGAGATCAAGCCCCACATCAAGCTCCACACTAAGCAGAGCCTGCTTGGGCTTCTCTCTCTCCCTCTCCCCCTCCCTTGCTTGGGTGCTCTCTCTCCCTCTCAAGATAAATAAACTTATAAAAAAATTTAGAACGCTGTAAATAAATGAAAAGACAAACTATAGACTGGGAGAAAATATTTGCAAAACATGTATCTGATGAAGGGCTTCTGTCCAAAATATATAAAAAACTCAGAATATCCTCAAAACTTCCTAGTAAGACAACAAAACTCCAATAATAAAGGATTTCAATGGCCACTTCAAAAAAGAAGACACTTCACTAACAACTGACATTGCCAATAAACAAATGAAAAGATGGTCAATGTCATTAGTCACTAGGGAGATGCAAATTTAAACTTCAGTGAAATACCACTGCATACCTAATAGAATGGACTAAGAAAAAAATGAAATTAACAACAGCAAATCCTAACAAGGATACAAAGCAACTGGAATTCTCATATTTTACTAGTGAGAATGCAAAATGGTACAGCCACACTGAAAAGGAGTTTGGCAGTTTCTCATAAAGTTAAACATACATTTATCATATGACCTAGCTATCCCATTCCTAAGTATTTACCCAAGAGAAATTAAAATTTATTTTCACACAAAAGCCTTTTATGTGAATGTTTATAGTAACTTTATTCATAATTGCCAAAATATGGGAACAACCCAAATGTTCTTCAACTGATGAATGGATAAAGAAACTGTGAAACATCCATACAATGGAATCCTAGACAGAAATAAAAAGAAATAAATTAATGATACATGCAACACATGGATGAGTCTCAAATGTATTATGCTAAGTGAAAGAAGCCAGACTCAAAAGGAAGGCTACATATGGTATGACTCCATTTATAGGACATTGTGAAAAAAGCAAAACTATAGGGACAGAAAATAAATCAGTGGTCAAATCGTTCTATATCTTGATTGTGCTGGTGACTACATGACTATGTATTTGTCAAAACTCATAACTGCACACTAAAAAGGGTGAATATATTGGGGCGCCTAGGTGGCTCAGGCGGTTAAGCGTCCAACCTCGGCTCAAGTCATGATCTCACAGTTCATCGGTTTGAGCCCCGCATCAGGCTCTGTGCTGACAGCTCAGAGCCTGGAGCCTGCTTCGGATTCTGTGCCTCCCTCTCTCTCTCCGCCCACCCCCCCATACTGTCTTCGCTCTCAAAAAATAAACATTAAAAAAAATAAAAAATTAAAAAATTAAAAGGGTGAATATTAATTATCATATGTAAATTATACCTTGAAATTGAATTCTAAAAAGAAACATGAGGTGGGGGAAGCCTAGAAATGTAATCAAGGGGGAAAAAAATCAAGACAAAAAAATTGGAATGGAAGAACCAGCCGGACAGAAATTTCCACAAAATTTCTAGCTAAATCGGAATGCCTTAAGCTTTAAAAGTATAATAATGAGTTTACTTCTGCACAGATTACACGCTGAACTTTGATTTCTCTAACCTAATTACGTTCAAAAGGCAGAAATAAGAGAACCAAGGAAAAATAAGGAAAGGAAAACAAAAGCATTCAAAGATTAAAAGGGGATACAAATAAGGAACAGCGGATGTATGGGAAGATGTCGGAGTAAGGAGTCCCCAAAAAACAGATCCCCAAACAGGGTCTGGAAAGTAATCAGTACTCACAGGCCCATGCTCTGACCTCAGGTGATACGCAAGTCCAGCCTTCGATTTATATGGCTTTCCACAGTGGTGACATTTCAGGGTCATCTCCTCCAGCTCTGCAGCCCCTTTGCCACATTTTCTGACATGGTACAGATATCCCATGATGCTGGTGAAGCTACTAGAGCAACTCTGAACACAGGAGAAAGGCCTGAACTATAATCTTACATCTTTTGACATGATTTCTCAATTTCTCAACAGCCACAAAGCATTCAACCACCACCTCACGTAAATAGATCCTCTGGTATCACTAGACCCTCTCCAACACTTCCCATTGGCACAACCTTTCCTTGGCCCTTGTGCCTGGCCGAACGCCTGTCCTGTCCACTACCAACCGTGACAGTCAATCAGTTTAGTTGGCATTCAGTAAACTGGATCTGTGTGTCTCCCCTGTGGCAGAGCTTCCTCTCTGGTCTGTGACTCGACTCCACCCCAGTATCATACACCCAGCAATGGCAAAGCTCCTCACAGTGAGAATACTAAGATCCTTTTCATCACACTAAAAAAGGATGGTAAAGAAACTCCTTTGAACAAAGGGAAAGAGGGGGGAAATAAGTTTGTGGAGATGAGAAAAAAAATAAAGAGCTACTAATGAATTCAAAACAGCTGGAAAAGCAGGAGCCACTCTTACGCTGTAAGATGACACAGAACCAGGTCTACAAGAGAGAAGAAATGGAACAAAATAACAGAAAGACATTGATTCAAGACTCCAGGCAGAAGGAGACACTGTCCCTGGGCTCTTACCTCGCGCATGCACCTGAGCTTTCCCAGTCTCTTTAAAACTGTTCGGAGCCGCTCTCTCTCACTTGGTTCGTCTATTTCATCTCCAGCCTTCAAAATGGGCTAGAAAGCAAGACAAGCAAACAAGCAGATGATTCATGGAAAAGACAGATACAGAAAAAAATTGTATCATAGGAGAATCAAGGACTGGACTAGCACCTAAGCCGATGCCCATGAAGCTTAGTTATCTGACTCCTGGCTTTCTCCATCTTCTCCTAGACAGACAAGGAAGCAAATGTAATGCAAATAAGAGCTCAGAGCCTCTATCTTCCAGGAGACGAACCTCTGGGGCTAACCTAAACACACAAATACCCACCACAAAGGTTTCATGTGCATGACTCTTCTATCAAAAAGGTATTCTTACTCACACCCCTATAAAGCCCCAGAGCCTTAGACACCTCCACTGGGTTATCCGCACTCATCTAAGTAAAGACATCCAAACACACACAGGCTCATACAGGACAGAAGATACTCTTACCAAGCTATTATGATTTGCCATCACGTGATACTTCATCCCTGCCAGTGAACGAAGTTGTTTCCCACAGTGATGACAAGTAAACATTTCCTACAGGAAGAAATACTGCTCAGTGTCAGGTTGTTCAACAGAGAAACAGAATGTAACAAAGTCCTACCCGGATGCTCTCGTCTGTGTCTCCTTTATTTCCAAAACCCAAAGAATCTCAAAACCCCACAACCTCAGTGTCACATCCTCAAGGGTAAAGAAGTAAAAGTAACTCATTTTTAAAGGAGTAAGAATTACCATTTACTGAGCGCCAACATTTGCCGAGTAACGGGGTGGGCACTCAGCATGTATTATTTCTTTCTTATCCCCTCAGGGACTACATAAAATTATTTGTATAATTTGTAAGATAAATGAGAAAAACAAGGTCCACACATAAAAAGCTAAATGACACAACCAGTAAGTGGCTAAATGAAGATTCAAACCCAAGTCTGTCAGACTCTAAAGCCTCTGTTTTCCTTGTAACACAATGCTGCTGCTTCTCCACAGTAATCAGCACACTGACACAGCGATAGTTGTCTGAGGTATGGGAAAAGGTCATAACCCTTATGAAACGCCACAAAATCTCTAACCTGTTTGCAGGTCTCCATGTGTTTCTTTAAGCCCTCTATGGTCTTCCTCCCCACCGCCTGGCAGGTAGGACAGGAGACACTGCCTTTATCCACGATTTCTAGGTACCATTGTTCCTCCAAACTGCCTACAAAGCAGAGAAAGAAACACTTCATAATTTGCAGAATTCTCTAGAAACAGAAAACGTATTCCTGGAATTTAGTAAAAGTATCATTTTTTTTCCTTCCTGGGGAAAAGACTCTTTCTAGAAGTAATTTTTTTTCAGACAATGAGGAGTTTCTGATACTCCTACTCAGTCCTCCACGACGAAAACCATCTGAGAACCATTCAAAAGCCCAGCAGCTTAAAGAACTGGGCAACATTTTTTTTTCTAGCTTTACTGAGGTATAACCAACAATGGGCAACATTTTCACAGCAGCATATAATAATGGGATACTTAGATATATAACAGCCAATTTCCTGTTTCCTGTGTGTCTGAAGATGTTCTTAAATGTTTTTATCCCCATTTAGTCTCCATGAAAATTCTGACTACCTTCATTATCCCTATTTAGAAACAAGGTAACTAAAGCCTGCAGAAGTTAACTAGATGAAGGCAGACCAGAAAATGAGTTAAAAGCCAAAACTTAAAGGAGGGTCTGACTGGCCTCCAAACCCATACCCTTAATAACTGCCTCCTTAAAGAAACTCTTTGTAACATCACTCCTTGACCAACAACAACAACAACAAACAGAGTGCGAGACCTTGATACCCCAAAGCTTCCAACAGAAAACATACCTGCTGCGTAAGCTGGTGGTTCCTTCCGAATACGACGAGCCTGGGATTTAGGATTAGGTTGAGTTTTAGGCCGTTGCTTCCTCCCTGACACAAGACAGAAACTTGAAGCCCAACATATCACCTTTGCTATCCAATCTGTTACTATCAAAATTTCCTCCCATCTCTTCTCAACACCCTATGTCCCACTCCCTCAACCAACCGTCTCCCTTAAGTTATGACAGGGTCCCTCTCTCTCTGCCCCTCCCCCATTTGTGCTCTGTCTCTCTCTGTCTCT
>NW_026057649.1:0-18682 GCF_023721935.1 Panthera uncia | reverse complement strand
AGGGTTGATGGGGGGTGGGAGGGAGGGCAGGGTGGGTGATGGGTATTGAGGAGGGCACCTTTTGGGATGAGCACTGGGTGTTGTATGGAAACCAATTTGACAGTAAATTTCATATATTAAAAAATAAAAAAAAAAAAAGGAAAAAAAAAATAAAATCCCAGAAACAAAAAAAAACAAAAACAAAACAAAACAAAACAAAACAAAAAAAGAAATCTAAGAAGGGTGAAAAGAAGAGAACGGAGCTGAAAAAATATTTGTAGAAGCAACGACTGAAAATGTCTCCAAATTAATGACAGACAGCAGAGCCAAGAAGTTCAGAGAATACTGAACAGGGCAAATGCCAAAAAATAAACAAACTGATAGCTAGTTTGATAACATCTATCCCTAAGTGTATCATATTCAAAAAGCTAAAAAGACAAACTATGGGATTATTAGTAATTTTTTCCTGTTGATCTTTCCTTTGCTTTTTGAAATTATACTTTCTTTTAGATATGATGGAAGTATTAATGCTAAATACTGTGAAGAAAGTTAGCTACTGATCTTCTTTCTTGAGAATAATTGTGCTAATTTTGGAAATGCTTACTGAAGTATTTTTGACAGAATCCCAAATCATGTACTTCATATTTAGTTTTGAATAATCTGAGGGTGAAAGAGGTTAAATGGCTGTACAATGGGGATATATATATATATATATATATATATATATATCTTTAGGAAAAATTATGACTAGGCAAGACTACTTGGTAATTCTGAACTCAATTCTGTTTTCCTGGCTAAGGATGACTTCTAAGTAGGCAGTTCTCTTCTCCACTCAACAGAATAAACAGAAGAAGTAATCAGTAGTCTAGTGAGGAAAAATATTAGTTGCTGAGTTGTAATTAGGAACAGAATTTAGTTGCCATTTTGATCATATTATACTAGATTTGATGGGATTAGCTAATAATTACTCTTTCTAACTACTTATTTATAATGTAAGCCAAATCCTACTTGAAGGCTAAATCACACCCAAAATATTTATTAAATATTAGAGATTTATATACAGTCTATATTCTTTTTTGAGACCACAGTTAAAATGTTCCCTTGAGGAAATCCTTAGACTCTCATGAACAAGTATGGAAGATTTGTATCTATTAAAAATTCCATTATCATAAATATCAGACACCTAAGCTGTTCTTTAAGGTGTGTGCATGATAATTATGCACTAATAAAATATAAATATTGATCATGCTATTGTTGCTGGTTGAGGAATTGTTCATTCTGTAAGAGAAGAGAATCTAAAGATATATTTTATGCTTAAATAGCAACAATTGCTCTTCCATTTATGGTTCTTCCCTTATTTCCTCACTGAAATTTAAAATTCAATTCCAAATTGGTTGAAAGAAATCACTGATCATCTATTTCAATTCCTTCATTAATGCAATGGAAGAAACAGAGCTAGAGGGAATAACTGGTCTATGAACAGGCTGGTAGTCAACGGCTAGCAATAATGGCAGTGTGTGTGTGTGTGTGTGTGTGTGTGTGTGTGTGTACGCGCACGCCCATGTGTGAATGTGTGCATGTGCACATGCGTATGCATATGCACAAGGAAACCAAATCTATGGTTAAAAAATAGGGTGCCTGGGTAGTTCAGTTGGCTAGGCATCTGACTTTGGCTCAGGTCATGATCTCATGATTTGTGAGTTCGAGTCCCGCTTTTGGGTGAGCCCCGCTTCTCTATGTCTCTCTGTCTCTTTCTCTTTTTTTTGCCCCTTGCTCACTTGTGCCCTCTCTCTCAAAAAAAAAATAATAATAATAATAATAAATAAACAAAACCTGAGGGGCGCTTGGGTGGCTCAGTTAGTTAAGGATTTGACTTTGACTCAGGTCATGATGTATCTCATGGTTCCTGAGTTCAAGCCACGCAATGGGGTCTCTGCTGTCAGCACAGAGCCCACTTCAGATCCTCTGTCCCCATCTCTCTCTGCCCCTCCCCAGCCTGCACTTTTTCTCCTTCTCTCTCAAAAATAAACAAACATTAAAAAATCAAAAATAAGGGCACCTGGGTGGCTCAGTCAGTTGAGCGACAGGCTTCAGCTCAGGTCATGATCTTAGGGTTCGTGGGTTCGAGCCCCGCGTCGGGCTCTGTGCTGACAGCTCAGTGCCTGGAGCCTGCTTCAGATTCTGTGTATCCCTCTCTCTGCCCCTCCCCCACTTGCGCTCTGTCTCTCAAGACTGAATAAATGTTTAAAAATTAAAAAAAAATCAAAAAATAAACAAAACCTGGGTCCATATATTGTTCCTTGTCTTGGGAATGTGGTTTAAACTTTCTGAAATTTAGTTTTATTTAGATATAAGTATAGGATATTAGTAATTGTAGTGTTAGAAATAAAGACAGAGTATAAGTAAAAGCAACATCTGTATATTTTCAGTCTGATGCACATGGCACTAAACCTTCAAATATGCTACATACAAAAGCAAAATAATTACTTTAAGTTTCCATTTTGATTGAAAAAACCCAGTATATCATTTCGCATATAGGTCAGTTAGGCCATTGGTTTTCAACTTACATCGTAGATAGATGATAGATAGATAGATAGATAGACAGATAGACAGATAGACAGATAGACAGGCAAAGTAAATTTCAAGATTATAAATGACAGAAGTGAAAGGGTTATTTTTTGATGTGTGTACCACAACGTTATAATACATAGCAGTAAATCCATTTTGAAATAAAATGCATAATCCAGGATAATTCATTTTTTGATATATGAATCTTTATAGAGATGGCCTTGGGTTTAAATTCCATTCTTGTAAACATCATGGCAGCAACACAGATATAATTCACACATGGAAAAGCCAACCAGGTTATTTGCTCAGCTCCACTCTGATTTGCTCTAAACTGTACTGTCAGTGCCACCTCCAGAAATCTATCCCCCTTTTTAGGGCATCATCTTTTGATAATTAAGAGACTTCTAAGAAAGAAAAATTAACTGTGAGCAGTGGAGCATTTTAGTTAAGTTAGTTAACCTGCTTTCTCTTTGATAGGTCTTGGTGACTCTTTATTCTTAACATTCCTAAACTATTATTTTGAGATGGTCTGAAAACATCAGATTTTTTTGAAATTTATTTGTTAACCATCAAGTAATTGTTATCTAATGGGCTTAGATAAAATAACAATGCCTAAGAAATCTTCCTAATTATAGCTTATAATTTATAATCAAGGCTAGCCATGTTTTAAAGTACATAATAGTCTATCTTTTGCAAAATCAAGTATTCTGCATAATGCCACAAGACAGTGTTACAGTTAATTATTTCTCTTTTTTTTTTTTTAAATTGTATTGAACAAAGTAATATTTAACATTTATTATAGGAAAAGAATGTATCTATGCCAAATGTTTTGTCTTTTATGTATTTAAATAATTTGTATTTTTCTGACTAAAGGGTAATATGTGCTTATTGTAAATGTTTGAAAATTACACAACTTTTCACATTGTTTAAAGTTTGTTTGTTTATTTATTTATTTATTTACTTATGAGAGACAGAAAGAGAGAGAGAGGGAGAACAAGGGAGGGACAGAAAGAGAAGACAGAGAATCCTAAGCAGGCTCTGTGCTGTCAGCACAGAGTCCAACATGGGGTTTGATCTCACCAACCGTGAGATCGTGATCTGAGCTGAAGTTAAGTCAGTACCTCAGTCAACTGAGCCACCCAGGTACCCCAACAAGTTTTTATATTTTAACTGTTTTTTCAACCAAAAATTCAGATTATAAGAAAAATGTATAAATCCATAAATCAACATCCAGAAATGATTTTATGAACATTTTTGTGTATTTTTCTTCCAAATAATTGTGTACATTAATGCACATATGTATAATCATGTATATGTACATACATATGTATTGTTTATTAATGATGATATAATATTCTGTTGTGGAAATAAAGTGTATTTACCTTTTCGGCTATTTGCACAATTTTGAGATATTTTTCTTATTGGAAAAATAGTTCTAAAATTTATAAAATTCATTATACATTAAGAATATTAGTATATACATATATCATATTACTTACATGTGTTCCATTTGCATCTTGATTATATTAATGTTATTTGATATTCATACAATATTTTTGTTTTCATGTATTACATATCCGATTTACAGACATGCTATTTGCTATCATTTCAGATATTTCTTATTTCTTATCAGCATCTGTCCTTCATGTGAAAAATTAGGAATCTGGGAAGGTTCTCTTTTATAGAAAAGGTGATATTCCTTCCACTGTAGTCAAGAGCTGGAATCTTCAGTGATTAGCTTAGGACTCCTAGAGTTACCTCAGGGCTTGACACAGCACTCAAAGACTTTAACTTCGTCATGCATCAGGATTTAAACAAGACAATGCATGAGTCTTTAAACCCTGAAGTTCTTAGTCACATAAAATCTAACCTGCACATTAGTAGACTTCTTTGTTGGCATTCTATGGGATGAATGGGGTAAAGTCAGCTTTACCAAGAACTGTTTAAAGTCTCCCTACTATACAAAGAATCTTCCATGATAAAAGGACAAGACACCTCTGAAAAGCCATTGTGTTTTACAATATGCTTAATTACATTTTCTTATTAAGTAATTAATTCTCAAGTCCTACTTATCACTCTCTAGGCAAAAACCTGGTATGAAAAAAGACCACTGCTTGCAAGTCAGGAGACCACAGAGAGACAATCTGGGCAGTAGAAAAAAGGAAGTTAATAGAAGACTATTTATTTGAAATAATTGCATTGTTTATTTACCACACTAATTCAAGGTTATTTGTATCAACCTGCAGTAGAGATTATCCCTTATAACTCCTGTGTCATGATTGATATATTCCTTATTTCTCTCATGGTCTTTTTTTAGACAGGAACCTGTATTTGTCTAATAGCACACTCGATATGTTTTTTGTTTCAAGACATCAGAATGCTTCTTTTTTTATTTTTTAATTTTTAAAAATATTTAATTATTTCTGAGACAGAGAGAGACAGAGCATGAGAGGGGGAGGGGCAGAGAGAGAGGGAGACACAGAATCAGAAGCAGGCTCTAGGATCTGAGCTGTCAGCACAGAGCCCAGTGTGGGGCTCGAACTCGCAAACCTTGAGATCATGACCTGAGCCGAAGTCAGTTGCTCAACCAACTGAGCCACCCAGGTGCCCCAACTCCAGAATGCTTCTTAAAGAGTGCAACTTGACACTTGAAAACCTGGATCCAAGTCTTGACACGTTTATATGTGTGCGGAAGCCTATTCCAAGACATGAGACCTCTCAACAACATAGAATCTTTGACTATAACAAGTTACTTAGCAATGATTATCCCTGGATATCCAAGAAAATTATTGGGAGGCTTAAGTTTAATAACATGGTGGTGTTATTAATGTTCTTAATAGATGTGACCTTGGCTCAAACTAGTCATACACTGAACAGGTTTTATTTCACCAGCATCTATTTTTTCTATTGGAAAAAAAAAGGCTTAGACTAAAGAATCCTTAGTCCCGTGCCATAACTTAAAATACTGCCATTCATCCCAGAGCCAGCCAAAAGAGTAGTGCCTACCATGCTTAGCACTCATCTCAGTCATATATAAACCATCTTGACTTACATGCACGGATTGAATTTTTTCTTCAAATGGATCTGTACTTGTACAGATGTGTACTTACTTTACGTGGATGTTTGCTTAATTTATTTTTAAGCTCTTAGTTTAACATTACGATGCATCTATGATGAGAAGTCTGTATTCTAAAAGAATGTATTTGGTTCGGCAGCCTATTTATAACTATGTGTTGGCTCACAACCTTGGGACCCTCCCCTGGTGAAATCCAAAACTGGGCCCCTTACAGAGGGCAAGGAAAGACTGAAGAAAGAGGCAGACCACTCCTGATTGGTATGTAGCAGGTTTAAAAATGAGGGAACTTACAGGGAAGGCTTTTCTTGGTAGCTACAAGACAGTGGATCTGTGCACTCATCTATAGGAATCTTACAAGTTTAAGTAAAGACCTTAATTGGGTACAGTCATGTACCATCCAGAGGGTCCCAAAAACACATTATTCTCTAAAGGCTGTGTCCTTGAAAAGGGCTCCAGCTGTGGAAAGGGTGGGCAGAGCCTACATTCCAAGGTGATGGGGAGCCTTCCACTGCGGGAGGCCAGGTGTAGTGTCAAGCAGGGGTCATGTCCTCTGGATGACCTCCTCCAGCACCATGTTACACTGGTCAACATTTTCTGCAACTGGTAGCATATTATGTATTATCAAATAGAATTTTATTTGGTGGACATGGAAGCTTGTACAATTTATATAGATGTGGAAGTTATAGTTATTTGTTAGTTTGTATAGGTTATAATGGATTTTTTCTAAGTTTGGGTGAATCTCTTGGAAAACATTTTATTACTAAAATTCAAGGGTCCTTTGGGCAACATACATAAATTAATGAAGTGTAGAAATATCCTTTTTTTTTTAAATTTTTTTTAACGTTTTATTTATTTTTGAGACAGGGAGAGACAGAGCATGAACGGGGGAGGGTCAGAGAGAGAGGGAGACACAGAATCTGAAACAGGCTCCAGGCTCTGAGCAGTCAGCACAGAGCCCCACGCGGGGCTTGAACTCACGGACTGCGAGATCGTGACCTGAGCCGAAGTCGGCCGCTTAACCGACTGAGCCACCCAGGCGCCCCTAGAAATATCCTTTTAAGGAGGTTTAAATAAACTTTAATAGCTGCTAACAGCAAAAAATATTTTTCATATTCATTAAATATCCCCAGGAATAAATTAATTTTCTCTTTATTCTCATCTATTCATCTTTGCATATCTATAAATGCAGGTCTTACTGAGTAACATGTGATCTGCAATGCTAGGATAGAGATGAATTTAAAAAATTTTAAAATGCTGCATTTTAACTCAAATTCAATCATATTCTACTTTGTACAAAAGTTTC
Organism: Panthera uncia; assembly: GCF_023721935.1. Classification (NCBI taxonomy): domain Eukaryota; kingdom Metazoa; phylum Chordata; class Mammalia; order Carnivora; family Felidae; genus Panthera; species Panthera uncia. The sequence continues at coordinate 11,756 of NW_026057649.1, read as the reverse complement.
AAGTATACCCTGATTCCTTACTTATACTCCCCAAAATATATTTAAACTCTCTAATTCAAGTTATTTATTCTAAGAGAACAGTGGGAATAACTCTGAGTGTAAGAAGAAATGTTTAAAGATAACAGCATGTAAAAAAAAAAGTTTGTGGGTTTTGCCTATTTTATCAAATAAATTAAGAGGCCACTCAAGTAACAAAATACAAAATCACTGTGAAGTGTTACTGATTTTAAATCTTAACTATTTTCAAGATAGTATTATCTATTAAATGTTCCACATCTGTTCATATTATGTAATTTCTATTTGTTAATTTTAGTGTTAGTTTAGATGTCAATAATATTAAAATGTTAATAATATTACCTTATCTATGCTTCTATCTTTATTTTTATTTATTTCCCTAATTATTTTTAACATAATCTTTTACTTCTTGGTCTGCTTATTTATTTATTTATTTATTTATTTATAATGTTTACTTCTGAGAGTGCAAGCAAGTGGGGGAGGGACAGAGAGAGAGAGAGAGAGAGGGAGAGAGAGAATCCCAAGCAGGCTCCCCACTGTCAGCACAGAGCCCCACACAGGGCTCTATCTCATGAACTGTGAGATCATGACCTGAACTAAAATCAAAAACCAGATGCTTAACTGACTGAGCCACCCAGGTGCCCCATGGTCTGCATATTTTAAATAATGTACTTTGAATTCCACTTACTGTTTATACTGCCTTATACCAGTGATTTTATTTTACTTTTCAATTTTTTATCCCTTTTCTCATGTATTTAATTGCAGATTTCTAATTTGTCATAAGGGAAAATATTTACAAAATATTTCTCTTCTATAACTCCATTTCTGTTTTAGTCTTAATTTTGCCATATTATGTCTTAAATTGGCGAGTAAATGAAATTCTCACCACCTGACTCTGCCAAAAATATCCCAGTCATTTCTTAGTGGGACAAAGCGCATCCTCCATTAGAGGGCTCTGCAAAGGACAAACCTTTTTGTTACTACTGTTAGCTTAGCCCAAAAGCTAAGCACGTTTTTTACATTTTAAATGTTGTATAAATACATAAAGAGAAGAAAAAGGAAGAGGAAGAGGAAGAGGAAGAGGAAGAGGAACACTACGAGTAAGAAGAGGAATGGAGGAAGAAGAGGAAGGCGCAAGAGAAGAAGGAGAAAGATCAGGTAAAGGACAAGCCACCTTATATGGCCCACAAAGCCTAAAACACTTATTATCTGACCCTTACAGAAAAAGTTTGCTGAACTCTGCAGTTAGTAGATTTCTCAGAAAGAATACCTGAGTATGGTATTCATGAACTTTAGAAAGTTATTTCTAACTTTGTTACTTGAAGGACAATGTAGATACATATACTATCCTTGGTTCACATTTTCTAAACATGATGCATCACTTTTGCCTTGTTTATATTTTCTGTTTTTGAGAAGTTGGATATTATTCTAATTCTCTTACTTTTATAAGTATTTCATCTTTCTACTGTGAGCTCTCAAGATTTTTTTTCTTTACACTTATAATCTAGTAATTTTTATAGGATGTATATCAGTAAGTACTGTTCTGGGTCAACTATTCCTGGTAGATGATGAGCCTTTCACAGTGGAAATCAGGCATTCTTTTTTCCAAAATGGCTTCTTGGCTATCAAAAGATTTTTCTCTAGCCCTTTCTACTTGTAGCTTTGTCTCATACCTTCCCCAGGCACCCCACCCCGCCATGATTGTTTTCCTGCTTTTTCTCAATATCTTTTATTATCTTTTTATTTTAGTCTATTGAACTTTGGTCATCTTGTAATTTAATCCTAATTTCTGATATAACTTTCTTTTTACTTCAGTTTTTTTTTTCTGAGCTTCATTAACTCTTCTTGTTTTATTTCTTTTTTTAATCTATATTTGTTCTTATTTTCTGCATTTGATTCAAAGTTTTTATTTTTTCTTTTTATACTTACGGTGTTGTGTTACTGATTTCTTCATCTTCACATTTGTTTATTTGATGAGAACCTCCTTTAACTGAAATGTACTTCCTGTTTTTATAGTTCGTATGAATATGATCTGATTTTCTCTATTTCTACTCATTTTTAGTATAGGCTTTCTGATTTGAAAGTATCCTCTTCTGTCAATCTGTAATTTTTTATGTAGATTTGTTTGTTTTGCATTTTGGTGTGTTATCCTTGGAAGAAAGTGAGGGTTAGGATGTCTCTCTTTTGCTTCTCCAGCATACTTGATGTTCCTCTATTGCTTTTTCCTGTGTTTAATGCCACTTTCAAAAATGAATTTTCCCCTGTCTATGTAGTCAATTTTCTCCCAGAAACAGTGCTGCTCTGAGGACTCAGCTTCCCATCACGCTGGCTCCAAACTCATCATTATACCCCGTGCTGTGACCAATCAAGTTCCATCATTGTTTTGGCAAATCTTGCTGCCTTTTCTTTTTCTGGGAATGATTTTTGACCGTGTGCTTTGTCCAAGTCCTCCATGCCTTCCTAGGTCTTGTGGTTTCTTGAGCCTCCTTTCTCCTGCTCTCCCTCATCCTGCTTAAAATGAGCAGGCAGTGGGGACTGAATTTAAAACTCCATGGCGGGGCATCTGGGTGGCTCATTTGGTTAAGCGGCCGACTTGGGCTCCGGTCATGATCTCGCGGTCCGTGAGTTCAAGCCCTGCGTCAGGCCCTGTGCTGACAGCTCAGAGCCTGGAGCCTGTTTCAGACTCTGTGTCTCCCTCTCTCTGACCATCCCCCGTTCATGCTCTGTCTCTCTCTGTCTCAAAAATAAACGTTAAAAAAAATTTTAAAAACAAACAAAAAAACTCCATGGAAATTCAGGTTAGACTCAAATACACTTTTATCCACAACCAATGAATTCAAAACTACTGTTAAGAAGATCACAAAGTGATTTATGTGTTTATAAAATCAACAGAAAAATTTCAATCTCATCTGTCCTACCATTGTGAGTCCTCCCTTTTTCTTTAAATGCTGTATTTCCTAGACTTTTATTAATTCATGTTCTCCCAATTTTCCTCCTTATATCTCAAGCATCTCCTCTCTGGTATCCTGAATATGTTTGTTTTCAACTAAAATTAATTTAAATGTACGTGTTCCCAGTGTTCTCTCAGGTTTTCTTCTGTTTCTCTGCCTACTATCACAGGGAGATCTCATTCACTTTCATGGATTCCAAAGTCTGATTAATCCATGCCTGGAAAATCTGATCACGAGTGCATTTCTTTATGCTGAGCATCAGATTGGCTACTAAAACAATCCCTTAGATTCTATTAAGGCTAAACTCAACATCTCTCCTCATCTAACTAATCTTGTTTGTTTCTTGAATAGCACCTTCATTGTTCATCCTTCCTCTTTCTCAACATAAAGACCTGAGAAACCAGTATTACCTCTTCCTCCTCCCCTAAAATGCAATTAATCACCAAATCATTTAGATTTGACATTCTATGTATTTATCATGTTTAACGATTTCTCCATATTCCCAAACTCTCAAGTCTTGTTCAATCAGATGCACTGGGTCTTCCATAGGAGACATTCCCAGAACCCCAAGATACAGAGTTCAGGTTCCTGGGTTATATATAAAAATGAGTTGTATATATGTGCAAGTGTGGGTGTAAGACCGTATAAGAGAGTATAAATATCAGGAGAACATGTACTGCTGGATGCCATAAGAAGGCTCTGAATTTGCACATATCTAACCCCTGGCTAGTCCTGTTATGGGACTGTAAAATATTTGGGTGATATAGCATCATAAACATATGGAAACTCACCTTAATTTAGTCAGAAGAAGGAAAGCTTGCTGCTCCCCTAAAAGAATGCAAAGATACAACTGGAAATAACAAGGACCGGTCTTGTTTCCATCCGTGTTGTCATAACCCTTTCCAAAGGGCTAATCTAAAGTATCTCAGTTTTCTGAAGTTTCAAGCCTATTCCACCCCCACTCCTGCTTTGTCATATTTGAATACAAATTTATTTGTTCGACAAATGTGGAGAAACTATGATGTCCTAGGAACCATTTTAGGAACTGGGGGTATAGTAGGGAACAACAAAGGCCTACAATTATGGAACTTACACCTGGGGGGGGATATAGAGAAAGAAAATGATAAATAATTAAAATATATAGCATGTTAAAGGACCATAAATGACAAGAAATAACATAAACCAGAAAAGGAAAATATAAAAAGGTAGTGTGAAGATTTTAGATTGTCAGAAAAGCCCAATGAAAATATGAACTTTGAAACAAAAAATATGAATAAAGTGAGGGGAATGACCATGTGGATAGCTAAAAAAGATTAGCATTCTAGGTAGGTGATAAACCAGGAGTAAAGCTCTGAAGTGAGAATTGTATGGCATTTTCAAATACTAGCTGAGTCAAACATGGAGAAAAGATAATCAGGGGTGAGTAGTATGAGGTGATGTCAGAGAAGTCACAGGGAACTAGATAAGGGAGGAGCAGATAAGTTAACATTAATAATTTTTATTTTACTTCAAATAACATGGGAGCCCACTGAGAAAAAAACAGGGGAAGGCATGATCTTACTTTTGATTTAACAGGATCACTCTGTCTCCTGTGCTGATATTAAACTGTAGGAGACAAGGGCAAAAACAGAGAGAGGGGCAAGGAAGCTAGTGTAATAATTTATGTGAGAAAATACAGTATCTTGGACCAAAGTTTTGGCCATGGAAATTATGTCAAAGGGTCAAAGTCTAGAATAAATAACCACATTTTTTTTTGAAGAACTGGCTTTAATATATAAGATAAGAATGAAGTCAAGTTCAACACCAAGATTATGAACACGCAAGATGAAGGGAGTTTCCAATAACTTACAAGAGAAGGAGCATAGCATAAGATTTGGGAAAAGAGTATCAGGGGTTTCAGTTTGGGACATGTTAAATTGAGATGCCTACAAAACTTCCAGTGTAGCTTTCAAATTTGTCTAATGTTTATTTATTTTGAGACAGAAAGAGAATGAGAGAGAGAAACAGAGAGAAAGCATACACTCAAGAAAGGGGCAGAAAGAGAGGAAGAGAGAGAATCCCAGGCAGGCTCCTCGCTGTCATCACAGAGCCTGATGCCAGCGGGCTTGAACTTATGAACCCTGAGATCATGACCTAAGCTTAAAGGTGCCTGCGAGGATTGATTTTATGAACGCTGAGATTATGACCTGAGTTTAAAGCAAGAATTGGACGCTTCACTGACTGAGCCACCCAAGCACCCCTCCAGTGTAGATTTCAAACAGAAAGTTGGGCAAATAGATCTGGAGTCTGGGTCCAAATTTCTATGTGAAAATATAATCATGGTAATTGAAGCCATGACACAGGATGAGAAAACCCAGGCCGAGCACAGACAGAAGAGAAAAAGTCCAAAGTCAGAACGTTGAAGCACTGTAACATTTCAAGGCCAAAAAGTTGAGGAAATCCTAGCCAAGGAGGGTGTGACAGAGTAGCCAGATGTACTGGAGTAAAACCAGGACAAGAAAAGCAGAGGCAAACAGAGGATCCAAAGAGTTTCTTTAGGAAATTCCTGGCCAGGGTAATGGATTTGTTTCTTATCACTGCTTTTACATAAACATGATAAAAAGGGGGTAGGATAAGAAAAATTAATCTAAGTGTTCCTTTACTAATACATCTGATCAAAGGCTTTGCCTGTCTATATTTTTGCACTAAAATCTTTACTGCTTCAGGACTTTGGAGTTAAATCCCTATAATGGTGAATTTATTTCATATTGGTAATTTGCCTGTTATCTCTCAGCTCCAAACTTATCTTCCTCGATTCTGTATGGCTAGGGATGGAAGTCTGCAAACATTTCCAGATTCCTTGCTCATGATTGTGGTATTAATTTCTGGCTTTCGGTGGCACTTCAAAAATCAGAAGAGGTTCAGGCAGTTCAGAGACGTTGGCAGCTGCTGGCTCCTTCAGATGTGGTGGCAGGAATGACTGTAGATTCCAGCAACCCAGCCAGAACCCTCTCTCTTTCAGAGGGTTCAATAACAGAAAAGTCTGCCTCTGCTCAGAGGTTCCCACATCAACTTTGACAGCACAGTGGCAGGTACAGTCTCATGGGCTTCATTCCGTGGACATTAGGAGCTTCTGATCTCTGAATGTATCACACTATCTTAGGTGGCTTTTTTTTCTTTCCTTTTCTTTTCTTTCCTTTTCTTTTCTTTTTTTTTTTCTTTCTTTTCCTTTCCTTTCCTTTCCTTTCCTTTCCTTTAGCCCTTCCATCAAATTTGTACTATAACCTAGGTACTATATTATATTTTCTCAGTTACTTTCTTATGAAATCTGGGAGTCTCAGTTCTTGGAGTCATTCTTGAATTTTGGGACTTAACTACTCTATCCTTTATTGTTATTTCCTCCTATCAGTTTGTTCTCATTTTATCTGTAAGATCAATTAGGGCAGAGAATGAACTTGTCACATTTACATATGTGTTGTTAGTACTTAACGCAGAGCCTGGTCCATGTTCAATAAATAAGTGTTCAAAAGATAAATAAATGAACAAATGTTTCAGTGTAAAAATATTTATTACCTTAAAATGATGTATATTAGATGTTATTTTCCTATGCATATATGTATGCATACACATATACCCTAATTTATTTTCCATATGATGGTACTTTCTAAACAAATTCAGAGGTATCCTACATAAGAATTAGTCAGTTAAAGACTTTTCATTTCAATGGCCCCATAGAGAGATGAGGTTTATACACCACCCCTTTGACTCTGGGCAGGCTTGTTACTGCATCAAACAATGGAAAAAAGGCAGAAATAATGCTGTTGAATTCCTGAGGCTAGGTCATAAAAAAACCACACAGCTTCATCCTTGCTTCCTAGAATACTGTAGAGTTCTGAGCCATAATGTAAGAAATCTGGATAACCTGAGACTGCCATGCTGTGAGGAAGTCCAGGCACATGGAAAACCCATTCTCTTATTGACAACTCTGACTGAGCCCAGGGTTTAAATCATTCCAGTCCAGATGCCAGATATGTGACAGCAGAGGTATCTAGATGATTCAAGCCTTCAGTTGTTAGAGTCACTCTTTTATTTTTCTTGGTGTTCCCAATAATAGAGTAGGAATAAGTTCTCTTTCTGTTTTTTTTTCTAAACTTCTGATATACAGAACATGGAAATGTAAAATTTTGTTTGTTTTGTTTTGCATAATGCAATTAATTTTTATAGTGGCTCTTACATAGTGATGTAAAACTGGAACCAAAGTTATGCCACTTCTGAAAAAAAAAACCCTCATTTAAAAAAATGTGGTCAGAACACTTAACATAATATCTACTGTGGTAACAACTTTTTAAATGTTTATTGATTTTGAGAGAGATAGAGACAGTGCAAGCAAGGGAGGAGCAAGCAAGAGAGAGAGAGAGAGGGAGAGAGAGAATCCCAAGCAGGTTCTATGCTGTCAGCACAGAGCCCGATATGGAACTCGATCTCAGGAACTGTGAGATCATGACCTGGCCAAAACCAAAAGTCAGGCACTCAACCAACTGAGCCACCCCAGGTGCCCCTACCCTGGTAACATTTTTTTAAGTGCATAATATAGGAGAACCATAGGCATTATGCTGAACAACAAATCCCTAGAACTTATCCATCTTATATAACTGAAACTTTATACCCAATGATTATCAGCTTCCCATTTCTTCTTCCCCCATCCCCTGGAAAACACTACTTTACTCTCTGCTAATGAACACGCAATATTTGTCCTTCTGAAACTGGCTCATTTCACTTAGTGTATTGTCCTCAAGTTCCTACATGTTGTTGCATATAGCAAAATTTTCTTCTGTTCTAAGTCTAAATAAAATCCCATTGTCTATATATACTACATTTTGCCTATCCATTGAACTGCTGATGTACACTGAGGTTGTTTCCATAACTTGGCTATTGTGAATAATGCTGAAATGAACATGATTGTGTACATAACTCTTCAAGATTCAGATTTCAATTCTTTTGGATATGTGCCCAGAAATGGGATTGCTGGATCATAAGATCATTCTACTTTTAATTGTTGAGAAACCTCCATATTTTTTTCCATAGCAGTTACACCATTTTACATTCCCACCAACAGTGTACAAGTGTGAACTTTTCTCCACATCCTTGCCAACATCTGTGTTTTTGTTTTTGTTTTTGTTTTGATTATGGCCATTTTAACAGGTGTGAGATGATATCTCACTCTAGTTTTGATTTGCATTTCTTTGATGATTAGTGATATTGAAAATCTTTTTATGTACTTGTGTGCATTTGTAGGTCTTCTCTAGAAAAATGTCCTATCCAAGTTCTTTGCTCATTTGTTAATCGGGCAATTCAGTTTTTGCTATTAAAAATGAATTTTAGGAGTTCCTTATATATTTTGGGTACTAAACCTGTATCAGATATATGGTTTGGAAATATTTTCTCCCATTTAGTAGATTGCTTTTCACTGAGTTGGCAGTATCTTCTGCTGTGCAGAACCTTTTTTGTTTGATGCAGTCCCACTTACTTATTTTTGCTTTTTGTTGCTCGTGCTTTTGATATTATAGCACAGAAATCTTTGCCTAGACCGGTGCTATGAAGCTTTTCCCTTAGGTTGTCTTCTAAGGAGTTTTACAGTTTCAGATCTTAAGTTTTAATCTTTAATCCATTTTGACTTAACTCTTGTGTGTGGTGCAAGGTAAAAGTCCAGCTTCATTCTTTTGCATGAAGATATTCAGTCATATATGACATCCCACCCAAAGCAGCAAAATACACATTTTTCTCAAGTATACACAGAACATCATCCAGGATAGATCACATGCTAGGTCACAAAACAAATCTTAATATATTTAAGAAGATTAAAACCATACCAAATATCTTTCCAAGCATAATGGAATGAAACCAGAAATCAATAACTTAAAACTGGAAAATTACCAATTCACTTTAAATGATCTAATACACACTAAACTATACACTATAAAAATATTATTTTGATTACATTTTTAAGGAGAAAAGATTTTTGCCATCAAACACTTTTCTAAAGAAATATTTAAAATGTCTCTCAAACCTCTTTGGTTTTTTTTTTTTTTTTTTCCATCTCGGCAAAATAAGCCATGTGGAAATAAAACCAACCTCACCCAGACAATCCAGTACCTGGGGTTTCCTAAGAAGGTCTTCTTTAGGTAGAAACTTACACATCTGTTTTTCTCTTCTGTTTTACTCCTATCTTACTGGTGATTTATTCATAACTCTTTGTATTGATATCTTCTCATCTTCCTCACAACTAAATACTAGAGTATTTCAAAGTGAAGATGTTGGATTTTTCTATTTTTTTAGTCCAATTTGAGGACAAGAGAACCATAAACTCCAGAAATTATAGAATTAGTGAAGAATATAGTGCCTAAAGAAGAATACATCTTGCAAAGAATAAGTCAATTATGGCCCATCTTCCATCCATCACTGACCACTATCAAGTTCCCTTCTTGCTTATTTTAGCAGATAAAGTTTGATTACATTATGTTTAATGGGAAAAAAACTGTATATATGTACTTTCAAATTGTTCTCTTACATTATTCAATAGATGTAATTTTTTATATGTGAAAATTGCTTGCCTTTTTTGTTATGGAATGGAGAATTTTTTCTTTCATTAAAATAAATGAAGAAAATGGGGTGCCTGTGAGGTTCAGTTGATTAAATGTTCAGTTGATTAAATGATTGGTATCGGCTCAGGTCATGATCTCACGGTTCATGAGATCAAGCCCCCGGGGCAGGCTTTGCCCTGACAGCACAGAGCCTGCTTGGGGTTTTCTCTCCACGCCCCCCTCTCTGCCCCTCCCTTTTCTCTCTCTCTCTCTCTCTCTCCCAAAATAAATAAACTTTAAAAAAGTAAAAATTAAAAAATTAATGGAAAACATAAATCATTTTTTTTATTTAACAACGTTTTAATTTAACATCGGTTTTCAGGAACAAATTAAAGTAATTGAGGAGTGAGTGGGCTGCATGTATAAGCATTAAGTGTGTAGATATTCATGGAAAGTTAAAAGCTTGAACCAAAATGTATAGGTAGTAAAATACAAGTTTGATTTGGTCTTTCTTAGTTACTGCACTAACATAGCTATTGCGCAAAGGTCCTGTAATATAATGATGGCTGTAAGATAATATAACTGCTCCATTTTAGACCTGTCAGAATCCTAAAGGCCAAGATAAGAAATGTGAATTTTATTCTATAATCAATGCTAACATAAGTTTGAAACATAGAAAAGATGTTTGAAAAAGTTTATAATGCTAGCAAAATTTAGCAGATATTAAATAGGAGTTAGAATTGGCCATATTGAATATGAGTTAGAATTGGCCATATTTTATTATTTTTAATTCAGAAATATTTTTCTATGGTGTATTTTCCTTTTTCTTATTTTATACTCTTTATTGATTATTTTCACAAATTATTTAATTATATATATTTTTCCAATGGTTTGCTGTTTTAGAAATGTTTTGCCAATTTATTCTGCTGCTGTCCCCAATTTTAGTCTTCTAAATAAAAAAGTAAATCTGAAACTTCAGAAGAACTTTTTCTCTCTTCATCTCAGATGTAATTAAATAGTTTTATTTTCAGCAGGAGCTCAAGTTAAATGTTCTTCCACACAATTGACAAAGCAAGTATGGTGCCTACTTCTCATTCCTTCAAAGAATCTGCTAAATTACCCTTAGCATCTCTTTGTTTAACTACATTCCCATGTATCCTATAGAGTTTATTTTCAAGGAACATTTGACAAGAAGTATTCTTTAATGTTTTGCTTGCTGCTCTTTTAGTAGTGTCAATCTTGAACTCCCACTGCCCCACAAATTGTATTTCTTCAGGCAAAGTGACTTTTTTAACTAATTCTCTTTTACTATGGAATAATTCAGGTAAGCAAAGACAGCACATAGAGTGATAGGTACACTAGGTTATTAAGATATAGTGATCAAATATAAATTTGTATATATTTTAGAGAAATATATAAATAGGTATGAGCAAAAGCATATTTGGGGCTATTTGGCAACTAAGATATGGCACTGAGGCTAAATTCCTAAAAAAATATATATTAACACTGATGTATTATATCTTTATTTTTTCTAGTATATTTTAGAAACTTTACAATTTATATCAGCTGTACATTTCAAAGTACTTAATGTTATATTGATAATAATCTTAAAAAGCAGTATTTTTAAAGAATGCCATCATACCACCAAATGGAATGTTTAAAAAGATTTTCAGTGTAGAAAAAGAGTAGAGAGTAATAGTAAGAAAGTCTAATGCAAACATCTTTCTTATTTTTGCTGAATCAGAGGACTAGAAAGGTAATTAATCTCAAAATCAGTACTCACTCAAATTTATATTTTTTTGTTCTTTGTGATTTTTCTGAGTGAACACGAGGAACAGATTTCAATGATTGCACTTTTATTTCTTTGTATGTTCTTTAATTCACCAAACAAAACTTTCTTAAATATATTAGGTCCCTTTACAGAGTTTGATAATAACTGTTACCATTAAAAATTGATAATAATAGTAATAGTATAATTAATGACACATCACTGCCTTTTATCTGGTAATATAAGATATGAATATTCAACAATATAATAGTTGTGGAAATTAATGGTAACTTATGTAATAAGGAAGTCTCAAAAACAAACACAAATTCTTGCTCACATCACAGACTCTTGCAGTTCAATAAGCACCCTTAGATGATTCTCTTCTCTTTTTTTAATGTTTATTTGTTATTTCTGAGAGAGAGAGAGAGAGAGAGAGAGAGGAAGAGCATGCATGTGTGCGCA
>NW_026057648.1:0-18685 GCF_023721935.1 Panthera uncia | reverse complement strand
AGGGTTGATGGGGGGTGGGAGGGAGGGCAGGGTGGGTGATGGGTATTGAGGAGGGCACCTTTTGGGATGAGCACTGGGTGTTGTATGGAAACCAATTTGACAGTAAATTTCATATATTAAAAAATAAAAAAAAAAAAAGGAAAAAAAAAATAAAATCCCAGAAACAAAAAAAAACAAAAACAAAACAAAACAAAACAAAACAAAAAAAGAAATCTAAGAAGGGTGAAAAGAAGAGAACGGAGCTGAAAAAATATTTGTAGAAGCAACGACTGAAAATGTCTCCAAATTAATGACAGACAGCAGAGCCAAGAAGTTCAGAGAATACTGAACAGGGCAAATGCCAAAAAATAAACAAACTGATAGCTAGTTTGATAACATCTATCCCTAAGTGTATCATATTCAAAAAGCTAAAAAGACAAACTATGGGATTATTAGTAATTTTTTCCTGTTGATCTTTCCTTTGCTTTTTGAAATTATACTTTCTTTTAGATATGATGGAAGTATTAATGCTAAATACTGTGAAGAAAGTTAGCTACTGATCTTCTTTCTTGAGAATAATTGTGCTAATTTTGGAAATGCTTACTGAAGTATTTTTGACAGAATCCCAAATCATGTACTTCATATTTAGTTTTGAATAATCTGAGGGTGAAAGAGGTTAAATGGCTGTACAATGGGGATATATATATATATATATATATATCTTTAGGAAAAATTATGACTAGGCAAGACTACTTGGTAATTCTGAACTCAATTCTGTTTTCCTGGCTAAGGATGACTTCTAAGTAGGCAGTTCTCTTCTCCACTCAACAGAATAAACAGAAGAAGTAATCAGTAGTCTAGTGAGGAAAAATATTAGTTGCTGAGTTGTAATTAGGAACAGAATTTAGTTGCCATTTTGATCATATTATACTAGATTTGATGGGATTAGCTAATAATTACTCTTTCTAACTACTTATTTATAATGTAAGCCAAATCCTACTTGAAGGCTAAATCACACCCAAAATATTTATTAAATATTAGAGATTTATATACAGTCTATATTCTTTTTTGAGACCACAGTTAAAATGTTCCCTTGAGGAAATCCTTAGACTCTCATGAACAAGTATGGAAGATTTGTATCTATTAAAAATTCCATTATCATAAATATCAGACACCTAAGCTGTTCTTTAAGGTGTGTGCATGATAATTATGCACTAATAAAATATAAATATTGATCATGCTATTGTTGCTGGTTGAGGAATTGTTCATTCTGTAAGAGAAGAGAATCTAAAGATATATTTTATGCTTAAATAGCAACAATTGCTCTTCCATTTATGGTTCTTCCCTTATTTCCTCACTGAAATTTAAAATTCAATTCCAAATTGGTTGAAAGAAATCACTGATCATCTATTTCAATTCCTTCATTAATGCAATGGAAGAAACAGAGCTAGAGGGAATAACTGGTCTATGAACAGGCTGGTAGTCAACGGCTAGCAATAATGGCAGTGTGTGTGTGTGTGTGTGTGTGTGTGTGTGTGTGTACGCGCACGCCCATGTGTGAATGTGTGCATGTGCACATGCGTATGCATATGCACAAGGAAACCAAATCTATGGTTAAAAAATAGGGTGCCTGGGTAGTTCAGTTGGCTAGGCATCTGACTTTGGCTCAGGTCATGATCTCATGATTTGTGAGTTCGAGTCCCGCTTTTGGGTGAGCCCCGCTTCTCTATGTCTCTCTGTCTCTTTCTCTTTTTTTTGCCCCTTGCTCACTTGTGCCCTCTCTCTCAAAAAAAAAATAATAATAATAATAATAAATAAACAAAACCTGAGGGGCGCTTGGGTGGCTCAGTTAGTTAAGGATTTGACTTTGACTCAGGTCATGATGTATCTCATGGTTCCTGAGTTCAAGCCACGCAATGGGGTCTCTGCTGTCAGCACAGAGCCCACTTCAGATCCTCTGTCCCCATCTCTCTCTGCCCCTCCCCAGCCTGCACTTTTTCTCCTTCTCTCTCAAAAATAAACAAACATTAAAAAATCAAAAATAAGGGCACCTGGGTGGCTCAGTCAGTTGAGCGACAGGCTTCAGCTCAGGTCATGATCTTAGGGTTCGTGGGTTCGAGCCCCGCGTCGGGCTCTGTGCTGACAGCTCAGTGCCTGGAGCCTGCTTCAGATTCTGTGTATCCCTCTCTCTGCCCCTCCCCCACTTGCGCTCTGTCTCTCAAGACTGAATAAATGTTTAAAAATTAAAAAAAAATCAAAAAATAAACAAAACCTGGGTCCATATATTGTTCCTTGTCTTGGGAATGTGGTTTAAACTTTCTGAAATTTAGTTTTATTTAGATATAAGTATAGGATATTAGTAATTGTAGTGTTAGAAATAAAGACAGAGTATAAGTAAAAGCAACATCTGTATATTTTCAGTCTGATGCACATGGCACTAAACCTTCAAATATGCTACATACAAAAGCAAAATAATTACTTTAAGTTTCCATTTTGATTGAAAAAACCCAGTATATCATTTCGCATATAGGTCAGTTAGGCCATTGGTTTTCAACTTACATCGTAGATAGATGATAGATAGATAGATAGATAGACAGATAGACAGATAGACAGATAGACAGGCAAAGTAAATTTCAAGATTATAAACGACAGAAGTGAAAGGGTTATTTTTTGATGTGTGTACCACAACGTTATAATACATAGCAGTAAATCCATTTTGAAATAAAATGCATAATCCAGGATAATTCATTTTTTGATATATGAATCTTTATAGAGATGGCCTTGGGTTTAAATTCCATTCTTGTAAACATCATGGCAGCAACACAGATATAATTCACACATGGAAAAGCCAACCAGGTTATTTGCTCAGCTCCACTCTGATTTGCTCTAAACTGTACTGTCAGTGCCACCTCCAGAAATCTATCCCCCTTTTTAGGGCATCACCTTTTGATAATTAAGAGACTTCTAAGAAAGAAAAATTAACTGTGAGCAGTGGAGCATTTTAGTTAAGTTAGTTAACCTGCTTTCTCTTTGATAGGTCTTGGTGACTCTTTATTCTTAACATTCCTAAACTATTATTTTGAGATGGTCTGAAAACATCAGATTTTTTTGAAATTTATTTGTTAACCATCAAGTAATTGTTATCTAATGGGCTTAGATAAAATAACAATGCCTAAGAAATCTTCCTAATTATAGCTTATAATTTATAATCAAGGCTAGCCATGTTTTAAAGTACATAATAGTCTATCTTTTGCAAAATCAAGTATTCTGCATAATGCCACAAGACAGTGTTACAGTTAATTATTTCTCTTTTTTTTTTTTTAAATTGTATTGAACAAAGTAATATTTAACATTTATTATAGGAAAAGAATGTATCTATGCCAAATGTTTTGTCTTTTATGTATTTAAATAATTTGTATTTTTCTGACTAAAGGGTAATATGTGCTTATTGTAAATGTTTGAAAATTACACAACTTTTCACATTGTTTAAAGTTTGTTTGTTTATTTATTTATTTATTTACTTATGAGAGACAGAAAGAGAGAGAGAGGGAGAACAAGGGAGGGACAGAAAGAGAAGACAGAGAATCCTAAGCAGGCTCTGTGCTGTCAGCACAGAGTCCAACATGGGGTTTGATCTCACCAACCGTGAGATCGTGATCTGAGCTGAAGTTAAGTCAGTACCTCAGTCAACTGAGCCACCCAGGTACCCCAACAAGTTTTTATATTTTAACTGTTTTTTCAACCAAAAATTCAGATTATAAGAAAAATGTATAAATCCATAAATCAACATCCAGAAATGATTTTATGAACATTTTTGTGTATTTTTCTTCCAAATAATTGTGTACATTAATGCACATATGTATAATCATGTATATGTACATACATATGTATTGTTTATTAATGATGATATAATATTCTGTTGTGGAAATAAAGTGTATTTACCTTTTCGGCTATTTGCACAATTTTGAGATATTTTTCTTATTGGAAAAATAGTTCTAAAATTTATAAAATTCATTATACATTAAGAATATTAGTATATACATATATCATATTACTTACATGTGTTCCATTTGCATCTTGATTATATTAATGTTATTTGATATTCATACAATATTTTTGTTTTCATGTATTACATATCCGATTTACAGACATGCTATTTGCTATCATTTCAGATATTTCTTATTTCTTATCAGCATCTGTCCTTCATGTGAAAAATTAGGAATCTGGGAAGGTTCTCTTTTATAGAAAAGGTGATATTCCTTCCACTGTAGTCAAGAGCTGGAATCTTCAGTGATTAGCTTAGGACTCCTAGAGTTACCTCAGGGCTTGACACAGCACTCAAAGACTTTAACTTCGTCATGCATCAGGATTTAAACAAGACAATGCATGAGTCTTTAAACCCTGAAGTTCTTAGTCACATAAAATCTAACCTGCACATTAGTAGACTTCTTTGTTGGCATTCTATGGGATGAATGGGGTAAAGTCAGCTTTACCAAGAACTGTTTAAAGTCTCCCTACTATACAAAGAATCTTCCATGATAAAAGGACAAGACACCTCTGAAAAGCCATTGTGTTTTACAATATGCTTAATTACATTTTCTTATTAAGTAATTAATTCTCAAGTCCTACTTATCACTCTCTAGGCAAAAACCTGGTATGAAAAAAGACCACTGCTTGCAAGTCAGGAGACCACAGAGAGACAATCTGGGCAGTAGAAAAAAGGAAGTTAATAGAAGACTATTTATTTGAAATAATTGCATTGTTTATTTACCACACTAATTCAAGGTTATTTGTATCAACCTGCAGTAGAGATTATCCCTTATAACTCCTGTGTCATGATTGATATATTCCTTATTTCTCTCATGGTCTTTTTTTAGACAGGAACCTGTATTTGTCTAATAGCACACTCGATATGTTTTTTGTTTCAAGACATCAGAATGCTTCTTTTTTTATTTTTTAATTTTTAAAAATATTTAATTATTTCTGAGACAGAGAGAGACAGAGCATGAGAGGGGGAGGGGCAGAGAGAGAGGGAGACACAGAATCAGAAGCAGGCTCTAGGATCTGAGCTGTCAGCACAGAGCCCAGTGTGGGGCTCGAACTCGCAAACCTTGAGATCATGACCTGAGCCGAAGTCAGTTGCTCAACCAACTGAGCCACCCAGGTGCCCCAACTCCAGAATGCTTCTTAAAGAGTGCAACTTGACACTTGAAAACCTGGATCCAAGTCTTGACACGTTTATATGTGTGCGGAAGCCTATTCCAAGACATGAGACCTCTCAACAACATAGAATCTTTGACTATAACAAGTTACTTAGCAATGATTATCCCTGGATATCCAAGAAAATTATTGGGAGGCTTAAGTTTAATAACATGGTGGTGTTATTAATGTTCTTAATAGATGTGACCTTGGCTCAAACTAGTCATACACTGAACAGGTTTTATTTCACCAGCATCTATTTTTTCTATTGGAAAAAAAAAGGCTTAGACTAAAGAATCCTTAGTCCCGTGCCATAACTTAAAATACTGCCATTCATCCCAGAGCCAGCCAAAAGAGTAGTGCCTACCATGCTTAGCACTCATCTCAGTCATATATAAACCATCTTGACTTACATGCACGGATTGAATTTTTTCTTCAAATGGATCTGTACTTGTACAGATGTGTACTTACTTTACGTGGATGTTTGCTTAATTTATTTTTAAGCTCTTAGTTTAACATTACGATGCATCTATGATGAGAAGTCTGTATTCTAAAAGAATGTATTTGGTTCGGCAGCCTATTTATAACTATGTGTTGGCTCACAACCTTGGGACCCTCCCCTGGTGAAATCCAAAACTGGGCCCCTTACAGAGGGCAAGGAAAGACTGAAGAAAGAGGCAGACCACTCCTGATTGGTATGTAGCAGGTTTAAAAATGAGGGAACTTACAGGGAAGGCTTTTCTTGGTAGCTACAAGACAGTGGATCTGTGCACTCATCTATAGGAATCTTACAAGTTTAAGTAAAGACCTTAATTGGGTACAGTCATGTACCATCCAGAGGGTCCCAAAAACACATTATTCTCTAAAGGCTGTGTCCTTGAAAAGGGCTCCAGCTGTGGAAAGGGTGGGCAGAGCCTACATTCCAAGGTGATGGGGAGCCTTCCACTGCGGGAGGCCAGGTGTAGTGTCAAGCAGGGGTCATGTCCTCTGGATGACCTCCTCCAGCACCATGTTACACTGGTCAACATTTTCTGCAACTGGTAGCATATTATGTATTATCAAATAGAATTTTATTTGGTGGACATGGAAGCTTGTACAATTTATATAGATGTGGAAGTTATAGTTATTTGTTAGTTTGTATAGGTTATAATGGATTTTTTCTAAGTTTGGGTGAATCTCTTGGAAAACATTTTATTACTAAAATTCAAGGGTCCTTTGGGCAACATACATAAATTAATGAAGTGTAGAAATATCCTTTTTTTTTTAAATTTTTTTTAACGTTTTATTTATTTTTGAGACAGGGAGAGACAGAGCATGAACGGGGGAGGGTCAGAGAGAGAGGGAGACACAGAATCTGAAACAGGCTCCAGGCTCTGAGCAGTCAGCACAGAGCCCCACGCGGGGCTTGAACTCACGGACTGCGAGATCGTGACCTGAGCCGAAGTCGGCCGCTTAACCGACTGAGCCACCCAGGCGCCCCTAGAAATATCCTTTTAAGGAGGTTTAAATAAACTTTAATAGCTGCTAACAGCAAAAAATATTTTTCATATTCATTAAATATCCCCAGGAATAAATTAATTTTCTCTTTATTCTCATCTATTCATCTTTGCATATCTATAAATGCAGGTCTTACTGAGTAACATGTGATCTGCAATGCTAGGATAGAGATGAATTTAAAAAATTTTAAAATGCTGCATTTTAACTCAAATTCAATCATATTCTACTTTGTACAAAAGTTTCAAGTATACCCTGATTCCTTACTTATACTCCCCAAAATATATTTAAACTCTCTAATTCAAGTTATTTATTCTAAGAGAACAGTGGGAATAACTCTGAGTGTAAGAAGAAATGTTTAAAGATAACAGCATGTAAAAAAAAAGTTTGTGGGTTTTGCCTATTTTATCAAATAAATTAAGAGGCCACTCAAGTAACAAAATACAAAATCACTGTGAAGTGTTACTGATTTTAAATCTTAACTATTTTCAAGATAGTATTATCTATTAAATGTTCCACATCTGTTCATATTATGTAATTTCTATTTGTTAATTTTAGTGTTAGTTTAGATGTCAATAATATTAAAATGTTAATAATATTACCTTATCTATGCTTCTATCTTTATTTTTATTTATTTCCCTAATTATTTTTAACATAATCTTTTACTTCTTGGTCTGCTTATTTATTTATTTATTTATTTATTTATAATGTTTACTTCTGAGAGTGCAAGCAAGTGGGGGAGGGACAGAGAGAGAGAGAGAGAGAGGGAGAGAGAGAATCCCAAGCAGGCTCCCCACTGTCAGCACAGAGCCCCACACAGGGCTCTATCTCATGAACTGTGAGATCATGACCTGAACTAAAATCAAAAACCAGATGCTTAACTGACTGAGCCACCCAGGTGCCCCATGGTCTGCATATTTTAAATAATGTACTTTGAATTCCACTTACTGTTTATACTGCCTTATACCAGTGATTTTATTTTACTTTTCAATTTTTTATCCCTTTTCTCATGTATTTAATTGCAGATTTCTAATTTGTCATAAGGGAAAATATTTACAAAATATTTCTCTTCTATAACTCCATTTCTGTTTTAGTCTTAATTTTGCCATATTATGTCTTAAATTGGCGAGTAAATGAAATTCTCACCACCTGACTCTGCCAAAAATATCCCAGTCATTTCTTAGTGGGACAAAGCGCATCCTCCATTAGAGGGCTCTGCAAAGGACAAACCTTTTTGTTACTACTGTTAGCTTAGCCCAAAAGCTAAGCACGTTTTTTACATTTTAAATGTTGTATAAATACATAAAGAGAAGAAAAAGGAAGAGGAAGAGGAAGAGGAAGAGGAAGAGGAAGAGGAAGAGGAACACTACGAGTAAGAAGAGGAATGGAGGAAGAAGAGGAAGGCGCAAGAGAAGAAGGAGAAAGATCAGGTAAAGGACAAGCCACCTTATATGGCCCACAAAGCCTAAAACACTTATTATCTGACCCTTACAGAAAAAGTTTGCTGAACTCTGCAGTTAGTAGATTTCTCAGAAAGAATACCTGAGTATGGTATTCATGAACTTTAGAAAGTTATTTCTAACTTTGTTACTTGAAGGACAATGTAGATACATATACTATCCTTGGTTCACATTTTCTAAACATGATGCATCACTTTTGCCTTGTTTATATTTTCTGTTTTTGAGAAGTTGGATATTATTCTAATTCTCTTACTTTTATAAGTATTTCATCTTTCTACTGTGAGCTCTCAAGATTTTTTTTCTTTACACTTACAATCTAGTAATTTTTATAGGATGTATATCAGTAAGTACTGTTCTGGGTCAACTATTCCTGGTAGATGATGAGCCTTTCACAGTGGAAATCAGGCATTCTTTTTTCCAAAATGGCTTCTTGGCTATCAAAAGATTTTTCTCTAGCCCTTTCTACTTGTAGCTTTGTCTCATACCTTCCCCAGGCACCCCACCCCGCCATGATTGTTTTCCTGCTTTTTCTCAATATCTTTTATTATCTTTTTATTTTAGTCTATTGAACTTTGGTCATCTTGTAATTTAATCCTAATTTCTGATATAACTTTCTTTTTACTTCAGTTTTTTTTTTCTGAGCTTCATTAACTCTTCTTGTTTTATTTCTTTTTTTAATCTATATTTGTTCTTATTTTCTGCATTTGATTCAAAGTTTTTATTTTTTCTTTTTATACTTACGGTGTTGTGTTACTGATTTCTTCATCTTCACATTTGTTTATTTGATGAGAACCTCCTTTAACTGAAATGTACTTCCTGTTTTTATAGTTCGTATGAATATGATCTGATTTTCTCTATTTCTACTCATTTTTAGTATAGGCTTTCTGATTTGAAAGTATCCTCTTCTGTCAATCTGTAATTTTTTATGTAGATTTGTTTGTTTTGCATTTTGGTGTGTTATCCTTGGAAGAAAGTGAGGGTTAGGATGTCTCTCTTTTGCTTCTCCAGCATACTTGATGTTCCTCTATTGCTTTTTCCTGTGTTTAATGCCACTTTCAAAAATGAATTTTCCCCTGTCTATGTAGTCAATTTTCTCCCAGAAACAGTGCTGCTCTGAGGACTCAGCTTCCCATCACGCTGGCTCCAAACTCATCATTATACCCCGTGCTGTGACCAATCAAGTTCCATCATTGTTTTGGCAAATCTTGCTGCCTTTTCTTTTTCTGGGAATGATTTTTGACCGTGTGCTTTGTCCAAGTCCTCCATGCCTTCCTAGGTCTCTTGTGGTTTCTTGAGCCTCCTTTCTCCTGCTCTCCCTCATCCTGCTTAAAATGAGCAGGCAGTGGGGACTGAATTTAAAACTCCATGGCGGGGCATCTGGGTGGCTCATTTGGTTAAGCGGCCGACTTGGGCTCCGGTCATGATCTCGCGGTCCGTGAGTTCAAGCCCTGCGTCAGGCCCTGTGCTGACAGCTCAGAGCCTGGAGCCTGTTTCAGACTCTGTGTCTCCCTCTCTCTGACCATCCCCCGTTCATGCTCTGTCTCTCTCTGTCTCAAAAATAAACGTTAAAAAAAATTTTAAAAACAAACAAAAAAACTCCATGGAAATTCAGGTTAGACTCAAATACACTTTTATCCACAACCAATGAATTCAAAACTACTGTTAAGAAGATCACAAAGTGATTTATGTGTTTATAAAATCAACAGAAAAATTTCAATCTCATCTGTCCTACCATTGTGAGTCCTCCCTTTTTCTTTAAATGCTGTATTTCCTAGACTTTTATTAATTCATGTTCTCCCAATTTTCCTCCTTATATCTCAAGCATCTCCTCTCTGGTATCCTGAATATGTTTGTTTTCAACTAAAATTAATTTAAATGTACGTGTTCCCAGTGTTCTCTCAGGTTTTCTTCTGTTTCTCTGCCTACTATCACAGGGAGATCTCATTCACTTTCATGGATTCCAAAGTCTGATTAATCCATGCCTGGAAAATCTGATCACGAGTGCATTTCTTTATGCTGAGCATCAGATTGGCTACTAAAACAATCCCTTAGATTCTATTAAGGCTAAACTCAACATCTCTCCTCATCTAACTAATCTTGTTTGTTTCTTGAATAGCACCTTCATTGTTCATCCTTCCTCTTTCTCAACATAAAGACCTGAGAAACCAGTATTACCTCTTCCTCCTCCCCTAAAATGCAATTAATCACCAAATCATTTAGATTTGACATTCTATGTATTTATCATGTTTAACGATTTCTCCATATTCCCAAACTCTCAAGTCTTGTTCAATCAGATGCACTGGGTCTTCCATAGGAGACATTCCCAGAACCCCAAGATACAGAGTTCAGGTTCCTGGGTTATATATAAAAATGAGTTGTATATATGTGCAAGTGTGGGTGTAAGACCGTATAAGAGAGTATAAATATCAGGAGAACATGTACTGCTGGATGCCATAAGAAGGCTCTGAATTTGCACATATCTAACCCCTGGCTAGTCCTGTTATGGGACTGTAAAATATTTGGGTGATATAGCATCATAAACATATGGAAACTCACCTTAATTTAGTCAGAAGAAGGAAAGCTTGCTGCTCCCCTAAAAGAATGCAAAGATACAACTGGAAATAACAAGGACCGGTCTTGTTTCCATCCGTGTTGTCATAACCCTTTCCAAAGGGCTAATCTAAAGTATCTCAGTTTTCTGAAGTTTCAAGCCTATTCCACCCCCACTCCTGCTTTGTCATATTTGAATACAAATTTATTTGTTCGACAAATGTGGAGAAACTATGATGTCCTAGGAACCATTTTAGGAACTGGGGGTATAGTAGGGAACAACAAAGGCCTACAATTATGGAACTTACACCTGGGGGGGGATATAGAGAAAGAAAATGATAAATAATTAAAATATATAGCATGTTAAAGGACCATAAATGACAAGAAATAACATAAACCAGAAAAGGAAAATATAAAAAGGTAGTGTGAAGATTTTAGATTGTCAGAAAAGCCCAATGAAAATATGAACTTTGAAACAAAAAATATGAATAAAGTGAGGGGAATGACCATGTGGATAGCTAAAAAAGATTAGCATTCTAGGTAGGTGATAAACCAGGAGTAAAGCTCTGAAGTGAGAATTGTATGGCATTTTCAAATACTAGCTGAGTCAAACATGGAGAAAAGATAATCAGGGGTGAGTAGTATGAGGTGATGTCAGAGAAGTCACAGGGAACTAGATAAGGGAGGAGCAGATAAGTTAACATTAATAATTTTTATTTTACTTCAAATAACATGGGAGCCCACTGAGAAAAAAACAGGGGAAGGCATGATCTTACTTTTGATTTAACAGGATCACTCTGTCTCCTGTGCTGATATTAAACTGTAGGAGACAAGGGCAAAAACAGAGAGAGGGGCAAGGAAGCTAGTGTAATAATTTATGTGAGAAAATACAGTATCTTGGACCAAAGTTTTGGCCATGGAAATTATGTCAAAGGGTCAAAGTCTAGAATAAATAACCACATTTTTTTTTGAAGAACTGGCTTTAATATATAAGATAAGAATGAAGTCAAGTTCAACACCAAGATTATGAACACGCAAGATGAAGGGAGTTTCCAATAACTTACAAGAGAAGGAGCATAGCATAAGATTTGGGAAAAGAGTATCAGGGGTTTCAGTTTGGGACATGTTAAATTGAGATGCCTACAAAACTTCCAGTGTAGCTTTCAAATTTGTCTAATGTTTATTTATTTTGAGACAGAAAGAGAATGAGAGAGAGAAACAGAGAGAAAGCATACACTCAAGAAAGGGGCAGAAAGAGAGGAAGAGAGAGAATCCCAGGCAGGCTCCTCGCTGTCATCACAGAGCCTGATGCCAGCGGGCTTGAACTTATGAACCCTGAGATCATGACCTAAGCTTAAAGGTGCCTGCGAGGATTGATTTTATGAACGCTGAGATTATGACCTGAGTTTAAAGCAAGAATTGGACGCTTCACTGACTGAGCCACCCAAGCACCCCTCCAGTGTAGATTTCAAACAGAAAGTTGGGCAAATAGATCTGGAGTCTGGGTCCAAATTTCTATGTGAAAATATAATCATGGTAATTGAAGCCATGACACAGGATGAGAAAACCCAGGCCGAGCACAGACAGAAGAGAAAAAGTCCAAAGTCAGAACGTTGAAGCACTGTAACATTTCAAGGCCAAAAAGTTGAGGAAATCCTAGCCAAGGAGGGTGTGACAGAGTAGCCAGATGTACTGGAGTAAAACCAGGACAAGAAAAGCAGAGGCAAACAGAGGATCCAAAGAGTTTCTTTAGGAAATTCCTGGCCAGGGTAATGGATTTGTTTCTTATCACTGCTTTTACATAAACATGATAAAAAGGGGGTAGGATAAGAAAAATTAATCTAAGTGTTCCTTTACTAATACATCTGATCAAAGGCTTTGCCTGTCTATATTTTTGCACTAAAATCTTTACTGCTTCAGGACTTTGGAGTTAAATCCCTATAATGGTGAATTTATTTCATATTGGTAATTTGCCTGTTATCTCTCAGCTCCAAACTTATCTTCCTCGATTCTGTATGGCTAGGGATGGAAGTCTGCAAACATTTCCAGATTCCTTGCTCATGATTGTGGTATTAATTTCTGGCTTTCGGTGGCACTTCAAAAATCAGAAGAGGTTCAGGCAGTTCAGAGACGTTGGCAGCTGCTGGCTCCTTCAGATGTGGTGGCAGGAATGACTGTAGATTCCAGCAACCCAGCCAGAACCCTCTCTCTTTCAGAGGGTTCAATAACAGAAAAGTCTGCCTCTGCTCAGAGGTTCCCACATCAACTTTGACAGCACAGTGGCAGGTACAGTCTCATGGGCTTCATTCCGTGGACATTAGGAGCTTCTGATCTCTGAATGTATCACACTATCTTAGGTGGCTTTTTTTTCTTTCCTTTTCTTTTCTTTCCTTTTCTTTTCTTTTTTTTTTTCTTTCTTTTCCTTTCCTTTCCTTTCCTTTCCTTTCCTTTAGCCCTTCCATCAAATTTGTACTATAACCTAGGTACTATATTATATTTTCTCAGTTACTTTCTTATGAAATCTGGGAGTCTCAGTTCTTGGAGTCATTCTTGAATTTTGGGACTTAACTACTCTATCCTTTATTGTTATTTCCTCCTATCAGTTTGTTCTCATTTTATCTGTAAGATCAATTAGGGCAGAGAATGAACTTGTCACATTTACATATGTGTTGTTAGTACTTAACGCAGAGCCTGGTCCATGTTCAATAAATAAGTGTTCAAAAGATAAATAAATGAACAAATGTTTCAGTGTAAAAATATTTATTACCTTAAAATGATGTATATTAGATGTTATTTTCCTATGCATATATGTATGCATACACATATACCCTAATTTATTTTCCATATGATGGTACTTTCTAAACAAATTCAGAGGTATCCTACATAAGAATTAGTCAGTTAAAGACTTTTCATTTCAATGGCCCCATAGAGAGATGAGGTTTATACACCACCCCTTTGACTCTGGGCAGGCTTGTTACTGCATCAAACAATGGAAAAAAGGCAGAAATAATGCTGTTGAATTCCTGAGGCTAGGTCATAAAAAAACCACACAGCTTCATCCTTGCTTCCTAGAATACTGTAGAGTTCTGAGCCATAATGTAAGAAATCTGGATAACCTGAGACTGCCATGCTGTGAGGAAGTCCAGGCACATGGAAAACCCATTCTCTTATTGACAACTCTGACTGAGCCCAGGGTTTAAATCATTCCAGTCCAGATGCCAGATATGTGACAGCAGAGGTATCTAGATGATTCAAGCCTTCAGTTGTTAGAGTCACTCTTTTATTTTTCTTGGTGTTCCCAATAATAGAGTAGGAATAAGTTCTCTTTCTGTTTTTTTTTCTAAACTTCTGATATACAGAACATGGAAATGTAAAATTTTGTTTGTTTTGTTTTGCATAATGCAATTAATTTTTATAGTGGCTCTTACATAGTGATGTAAAACTGGAACCAAAGTTATGCCACTTCTGAAAAAAAAAACCCTCATTTAAAAAAATGTGGTCAGAACACTTAACATAATATCTACTGTGGTAACAACTTTTTAAATGTTTATTGATTTTGAGAGAGATAGAGACAGTGCAAGCAAGGGAGGAGCAAGCAAGAGAGAGAGAGAGAGGGAGAGAGAGAATCCCAAGCAGGTTCTATGCTGTCAGCACAGAGCCCGATATGGAACTCGATCTCAGGAACTGTGAGATCATGACCTGGCCAAAACCAAAAGTCAGGCACTCAACCAACTGAGCCACCCCAGGTGCCCCTACCCTGGTAACATTTTTTTAAGTGCATAATATAGGAGAACCATAGGCATTATGCTGAACAACAAATCCCTAGAACTTATCCATCTTATATAACTGAAACTTTATACCCAATGATTATCAGCTTCCCATTTCTTCTTCCCCCATCCCCTGGAAAACACTACTTTACTCTCTGCTAATGAACACGCAATATTTGTCCTTCTGAAACTGGCTCATTTCACTTAGTGTATTGTCCTCAAGTTCCTACATGTTGTTGCATATAGCAAAATTTTCTTCTGTTCTAAGTCTAAATAAAATCCCATTGTCTATATATACTACATTTTGCCTATCCATTGAACTGCTGATGTACACTGAGGTTGTTTCCATAACTTGGCTATTGTGAATAATGCTGAAATGAACATGATTGTGTACATAACTCTTCAAGATTCAGATTTCAATTCTTTTGGATATGTGCCCAGAAATGGGATTGCTGGATCATAAGATCATTCTACTTTTAATTGTTGAGAAACCTCCATATTTTTTTCCATAGCAGTTACACCATTTTACATTCCCACCAACAGTGTACAAGTGTGAACTTTTCTCCACATCCTTGCCAACATCTGTGTTTTTGTTTTTGTTTTTGTTTTGATTATGGCCATTTTAACAGGTGTGAGATGATATCTCACTCTAGTTTTGATTTGCATTTCTTTGATGATTAGTGATATTGAAAATCTTTTTATGTACTTGTGTGCATTTGTAGGTCTTCTCTAGAAAAATGTCCTATCCAAGTTCTTTGCTCATTTGTTAATCGGGCAATTCAGTTTTTGCTATTAAAAATGAATTTTAGGAGTTCCTTATATATTTTGGGTACTAAACCTGTATCAGATATATGGTTTGGAAATATTTTCTCCCATTTAGTAGATTGCTTTTCACTGAGTTGGCAGTATCTTCTGCTGTGCAGAACCTTTTTTGTTTGATGCAGTCCCACTTACTTATTTTTGCTTTTTGTTGCTCGTGCTTTTGATATTATAGCACAGAAATCTTTGCCTAGACCGGTGCTATGAAGCTTTTCCCTTAGGTTGTCTTCTAAGGAGTTTTACAGTTTCAGATCTTAAGTTTTAATCTTTAATCCATTTTGACTTAACTCTTGTGTGTGGTGCAAGGTAAAAGTCCAGCTTCATTCTTTTGCATGAAGATATTCAGTCATATATGACATCCCACCCAAAGCAGCAAAATACACATTTTTCTCAAGTATACACAGAACATCATCCAGGATAGATCACATGCTAGGTCACAAAACAAATCTTAATATATTTAAGAAGATTAAAACCATACCAAATATCTTTCCAAGCATAATGGAATGAAACCAGAAATCAATAACTTAAAACTGGAAAATTACCAATTCACTTTAAATGATCTAATACACACTAAACTATACACTATAAAAATATTATTTTGATTACATTTTTAAGGAGAAAAGATTTTTGCCATCAAACACTTTTCTAAAGAAATATTTAAAATGTCTCTCAAACCTCTTTGGTTTTTTTTTTTTTTTTTTCCATCTCGGCAAAATAAGCCATGTGGAAATAAAACCAACCTCACCCAGACAATCCAGTACCTGGGGTTTCCTAAGAAGGTCTTCTTTAGGTAGAAACTTACACATCTGTTTTTCTCTTCTGTTTTACTCCTATCTTACTGGTGATTTATTCATAACTCTTTGTATTGATATCTTCTCATCTTCCTCACAACTAAATACTAGAGTATTTCAAAGTGAAGATGTTGGATTTTTCTATTTTTTTAGTCCAATTTGAGGACAAGAGAACCATAAACTCCAGAAATTATAGAATTAGTGAAGAATATAGTGCCTAAAGAAGAATACATCTTGCAAAGAATAAGTCAATTATGGCCCATCTTCCATCCATCACTGACCACTATCAAGTTCCCTTCTTGCTTATTTTAGCAGATAAAGTTTGATTACATTATGTTTAATGGGAAAAAAACTGTATATATGTACTTTCAAATTGTTCTCTTACATTATTCAATAGATGTAATTTTTTATATGTGAAAATTGCTTGCCTTTTTTGTTATGGAATGGAGAATTTTTTCTTTCATTAAAATAAATGAAGAAAATGGGGTGCCTGTGAGGTTCAGTTGATTAAATGTTCAGTTGATTAAATGATTGGTATCGGCTCAGGTCATGATCTCACGGTTCATGAGATCAAGCCCCCGGGGCAGGCTTTGCCCTGACAGCACAGAGCCTGCTTGGGGTTTTCTCTCCACGCCCCCCTCTCTGCCCCTCCCTTTTCTCTCTCTCTCTCTCTCTCTCCCAAAATAAATAAACTTTAAAAAAGTAAAAATTAAAAAATTAATGGAAAACATAAATCATTTTTTTTATTTAACAACGTTTTAATTTAACATCGGTTTTCAGGAACAAATTAAAGTAATTGAGGAGTGAGTGGGCTGCATGTATAAGCATTAAGTGTGTAGATATTCATGGAAAGTTAAAAGCTTGAACCAAAATGTATAGGTAGTAAAATACAAGTTTGATTTGGTCTTTCTTAGTTACTGCACTAACATAGCTATTGCGCAAAGGTCCTGTAATATAATGATGGCTGTAAGATAATATAACTGCTCCATTTTAGACCTGTCAGAATCCTAAAGGCCAAGATAAGAAATGTGAATTTTATTCTATAATCAATGCTAACATAAGTTTGAAACATAGAAAAGATGTTTGAAAAAGTTTATAATGCTAGCAAAATTTAGCAGATATTAAATAGGAGTTAGAATTGGCCATATTGAATATGAGTTAGAATTGGCCATATTTTATTATTTTTAATTCAGAAATATTTTTCTATGGTGTATTTTCCTTTTTCTTATTTTATACTCTTTATTGATTATTTTCACAAATTATTTAATTATATATATTTTTCCAATGGTTTGCTGTTTTAGAAATGTTTTGCCAATTTATTCTGCTGCTGTCCCCAATTTTAGTCTTCTAAATAAAAAAGTAAATCTGAAACTTCAGAAGAACTTTTTCTCTCTTCATCTCAGATGTAATTAAATAGTTTTATTTTCAGCAGGAGCTCAAGTTAAATGTTCTTCCACACAATTGACAAAGCAAGTATGGTGCCTACTTCTCATTCCTTCAAAGAATCTGCTAAATTACCCTTAGCATCTCTTTGTTTAACTACATTCCCATGTATCCTATAGAGTTTATTTTCAAGGAACATTTGACAAGAAGTATTCTTTAATGTTTTGCTTGCTGCTCTTTTAGTAGTGTCAATCTTGAACTCCCACTGCCCCACAAATTGTATTTCTTCAGGCAAAGTGACTTTTTTAACTAATTCTCTTTTACTATGGAATAATTCAGGTAAGCAAAGACAGCACATAGAGTGATAGGTACACTAGGTTATTAAGATATAGTGATCAAATATAAATTTGTATATATTTTAGAGAAATATATAAATAGGTATGAGCAA
This sequence comes from Panthera uncia, assembly GCF_023721935.1. Lineage (NCBI taxonomy): Eukaryota > Metazoa > Chordata > Mammalia > Carnivora > Felidae > Panthera > Panthera uncia. The sequence goes on along the minus strand of NW_026057648.1, from coordinate 795 downwards.
AAGCATATTTGGGGCTATTTGGCAACTAAGATATGGCACTGAGGCTAAATTCCTAAAAAAATATATATTAACACTGATGTATTATATCTTTATTTTTTCTAGTATATTTTAGAAACTTTACAATTTATATCAGCTGTACATTTCAAAGTACTTAATGTTATATTGATAATAATCTTAAAAAGCAGTATTTTTAAAGAATGCCATCATACCACCAAATGGAATGTTTAAAAAGATTTTCAGTGTAGAAAAAGAGTAGAGAGTAATAGTAAGAAAGTCTAATGCAAACATCTTTCTTATTTTTGCTGAATCAGAGGACTAGAAAGGTAATTAATCTCAAAATCAGTACTCACTCAAATTTATATTTTTTTGTTCTTTGTGATTTTTCTGAGTGAACACGAGGAACAGATTTCAATGATTGCACTTTTATTTCTTTGTATGTTCTTTAATTCACCAAACAAAACTTTCTTAAATATATTAGGTCCCTTTACAGAGTTTGATAATAACTGTTACCATTAAAAATTGATAATAATAGTAATAGTATAATTAATGACACATCACTGCCTTTTATCTGGTAATATAAGATATGAATATTCAACAATATAATAGTTGTGGAAATTAATGGTAACTTATGTAATAAGGAAGTCTCAAAAACAAACACAAATTCTTGCTCACATCACAGACTCTTGCAGTTCAATAAGCACCCTTAGATGATTCTCTTCTCTTTTTTTAATGTTTATTTGTTATTTCTGAGAGAGAGAGAGAGAGAGAGAGAGGAAGAGCATGCATGTGTGCGCA
>NW_026057647.1:6822-18702 GCF_023721935.1 Panthera uncia | reverse complement strand
TCGCGGAGGGAGATGTCGCTGCGCACAGACACGGGGCAGGGGACGCGAAGGGAGATGCCACTGTGCACAGACACGGGGGACGCATACGGTGATTCCGCAGCACACAGACACATGGCAGGGGTCACGGAGGGAGATGTCGCTGCACACAGACACGGGGCGGGGGTCGTGGACGGAGATGCTACTGCGCACAGACACAGGGCAGGGGACGCGGAGGGAGATGTCGCTGCGCACAGACACGGGACGGGGACGCGTAGGGTGACACCACTGGACACAGACATGGGGAAGGGAACGAGCACGGTAACACCGCTGTGCACACATACAGGGAACATGGAGGGCCATATCGCCGTGCACACAGCCAGTGGACAAAGGGCGCGTCTCAGAAACCTGTCAACCACAACAGTACCTTTCCGCCTTAAACCCATTTTGATTATGACAGTAACATCTAAATCCACACACAGCACTAATCACTCATAATGATTTTTATTTCATTGTATTTTACCTTAGTGTTTGTTTATTTTGAGAGAGAGCGCAAGTAGGGGAGGGGCAGAGAGACAGGGGAGAGAGAGAGAGTCCCAGGCAGGCTCCGTGTCGTCAGTGCAGAGTCCGACATGGAGCTTGAACCCACAACCCAGGAGATCATGACCTGGGCCAAAATCAAGAGCCGGACACTTAACCCAAGGAGCCACCCGAGCACCCCTAATGTAATATTTTTAAATTGTGTAATCATTACTATTTCGGTAACTGCATGAGGCCATGTTCCTACTTTCTTAGTCGCAACAGAAAAGATGGACACGGTTATTTTGTTCAAACACCTAAAGCTGTTCACAAAAGCAACAAATACTGTCAAGTGCCTGACCCTTAAGAGAAACAGTTCTGAGATGTTCAAAGGAAGGTGTGGGTCTTAACTCTGTGCGAGGACAATGTTAAAACTTTTTGAAAAAGAAAGCAAAATCCAGCACTCCACTGGATGTGACATTCATAATGTCTGACATCCAATCGAGATGGTACCATGCCTTGGAACGCCTGGGTGGCTCAGTCAGTTGAGCGTCAGACTGCAGCTCACGTCATGATCTTGCGGTCATGAGTTCGAGACCCACATCAGGCTGGCTACTATCAGCCTGTCAGTGCGGAGCCCACTTCAGATCCTATGTCCCCCTCTCTCTGCCCCTCCCCTGCTTGTGCTCTCCCCCCCAAAAAAAAAAAAAAGTTACCATGCCTATACAAAAGCACACAAACACAGTGTATGGCCAGGAGAAAAAAAAGCAATGAATAGAAATGGACAGAGAAATGTTTGAGATGAAGGAATTAGCAGATCATGACCTTATAGAAGGTGTATAAACATTATACATATGCCCAAGTTAGAACGGAAAAAAATAACACAAAAACAAAAGTGATATGCAGTTACATACTATCTGCAGAAAACTTACTTTAATTATATTCAGACAGGTTAAAAATAAATGGATTAAAAACCATGTATTATGTAACTACTAATCAAAAGATTGGGTAGCTACATTAATAGCAAACAAGTGCACTTTAGAACAGTGAATGACGGTTCTCAGAGATAACTAGGGACATGTCATAATGACAAGGAGGTCAATTCATCAACAAGACAGAATTCCAAATGTATATGCATCAAATAACAGAGCTTCAAAACACATAAGGCAAAAACTAATAGAACTGAATGGAGAAACAAACTCAAGTTTCAAATTCCTCTGTCAGCAACTGATGGAACAAATAGAAAGTAAGGATACAGCAGACTTCAAAAACATTATCAAGCAAACTTAACTGAATTGACATTTACATAACGCATCACCCAAGATAGCAGAATACAAATTATTTTCAAGGACATGTGGAACACTCAACAAGATAGAACATGAATCCATGAGCTATAAAAAATTCTAAAACATTTTAAAATGATTGAAATCAAACAAAATATGTTCTCTGACCATAAAAGAATTAAAATAGGCATTGATAACTGAAAGGTATATGGAAAATTAAAAAATGGATATTAAATAACACATTTCTATGCAAGACAGTCAAAGATGAAGTCAAAAAGGGAAATTAGACAATATTTTGTAGAGAACAAAAAGATAGCATGTTAAAATTCTGCGGATGTGGCTAAAACAGTGTTTAGAAAAAAACTTATGGCACTAAATGTTTGTATTACAGAAGAAGATGGTCTCAAATCAGTCCTCTAAAAAACTGGAAGAATGAAGACCAATGATTAAAGCTTTTACCCCAAGAAAGTGAAGGAAAGGGCAAAGTCAAGTTAAAGCAAACAAACAAAAAAAAAAAAAAAAAAAAAAAAAAGAGAGAGAGAGAGAGGGGCAATGAAACAGCATAAAAGAGAATACAGATAGATAATCCCTTAAACCAAAAGCTGCATCTTAAAAAAGTTCAATGTAATTGGCCGATTGTTAGCCAAACTAATCAAGTAAAAAGAAGGAAGATCCAAATTTACCAGTTCCAGTAATCAGAGGACATCATCACAGATCCTTAAAGTCATTAAAAGTCTTAACAAATACTATCACGAGCAACTTTGTGCCAATGCATTTAATAACTTAAGATGAAATAGAAAGATTCTTTGAAAGATAAAAAGGTCACTCAAGAAGCCAGTAATAACCTGAACAGCCCAATTCGTAGTAGAGAATTTGTAGTTAAAAACCTTCCTGTATCTAGGATTGAATGGCCTCGTTGGTGAACTTACCAAACACTTGAGAAAGAAAGAATACCAATTCTGAACAAACTTTTCAGAAAATAGGAGGGAACAGGTCCCAACTCATGTCATGAGACCAAGTACTTCTCTGATACCAGAACGGACAATAGCCAGACAAGAAAAATACACATCCATACATCTCATGTTATAACACCTTCACACTTAAAAACGGTTTCAACCAGTGTTCAAGTCTTTTTTTATAGTCAGTGTCTACGCAGTTAGAATACATTAGTTGAAAGTATAAAGATGCCTAAACACTCACCCAGTTTGTAACAACTACTGATTAATATCATGGATTAAATCTATTAGCTAAATTTCAATTAAAAACATTTACTTAACTGATGGATGGCACAAAAGAATGCTCATGATAAAAACATGGCCAATTACAAAACTTTGGATATAGTAATTGAAGGTGAGTATTGTTAATCTTAAAAATAAAACTGCCAGGGGCGCCTGGGTGGCTCAGTCATGATCTTGCCGTGCTTGAGATCGAGCCCCACGTCGGGCTCTGTGCTGACAGCTTGGAGTCTGGAGCCTGCCCCAGATTCTGTGTCTCCCTCTCTCTCTGCCCCTCCCCTGCTCGAACTCTGTCTCTCTCTCAAAAATAAATAAACATTAAAAAAAATTTTTTTTAAATGAGCCACAGCACACTGAGCTCCTTGAAAATGGCTGAGAAGAGGGTGAAGGGAAGAGACCACAGCCCTCCGGGTGGGACATCACACAAACATGTGTCTTCCTCCTGTTCAATGTTGTCACCTCTCAAACAGCAATGATGTGCTCTCCCTGTGCAGCTGCTGTACAGGCATGCACACGGGGAGTCACGCACATATAATCAGTGGGGTGACAACTTGACAAGCCTTACAGGAAGTCCCCAAATAAATGCTGGCTACTGTCATCATCATCACCATCACCTAAAGTCTGGGACACAGTCACTAAGAAAGAAAGAAATTCAAATCTCTCTGGGTATATAATTGGCTGACTCCTTAAAAAAAACTTTTGTACCCTTTAACCACTGGATGGCAAGTTTCTCTTATTCAGTCACTGCCCCCGAGAAGTCAAAGACTAAAAATGTAAGTGGAGTTCTGTCCTGCAGAGAAGCTGGTTAATTAAGTATATAAATGAAATCCAGCTAACAGCTTCTGGCCCATGGTGTGCTTAAGTCGGTTTAAGGGAAAGGCAGAAAGACAGATAACTATTGCTGCGAAGAATCAGCTCTCAAAGGATTAATCTACACAGGAAGAAGTAAGAAATGTGAATTATCAGCAGTCTTGATAGGAAGGACGCTTCCCTAAAACTTCATCCTAAAGACCCAAGATCGATGAGAGAAAACACGGATGCTGCCATTAAAATGGATTTGGAAAAGGAAAAATGTAGAAAAGATTGAGAGCTGACACGAGCTCTTTAAAGAATTTCTTTGGAATTCACTGAGATATATCCACGGACACCCTACTACCAGCTCTGGCCTTGTGCGAAGCACTTTACGCTAAACACAAATACCTCCGGTGAGAAGTTAACCACGTGGGGGAGACGAGACTCTACAAAAATGTGCACGCCATTAGGAACTGTGGGGTGGGCACTAAGTCTAGATTTGTCTAGAAGGACACCTAAGAAGATGATGGCATGTGCCACCGGGGCCAGGCCATATGCTCTGTTGATGAACGCCAGGTAGCTACCCATAAGCAAAGCAGACCCCAACCCTGTCCTGGGAACAGAGACACGGTGCGGGATTATGCCCAGGCTAGACCTTCCAAACATGTATTCTGTTGACAGGGCATGGCCCCTGCTCACCCCGACCCGCCCACGTGTAAAGGGCTCTCCCAGAAGGTGGCTTTCACAATCGCCTGGAAGACAAGCAGGCTATAACACCTTGATGTTACAGATTAAAGGCCTGGGATTGAGTATAGTGGCTTGACTCCTGGTCCCCAAAAAGATATGTCCAAGTCTTAACCCCAGGTCCCGTGACCTTATTTGAAAACAAATGATCTTTGCAGAGATGATGAAGGATGTTGAGAATAAGATCATCCCAGATACATCCAGTAGCTACTGTTTTAGTCTGTTTGGGCTGCAACAACATGAGCCCACACTGGGTGGTTATAAACACGCATTTATTTCTCAGACTTCCAGAGGCTGGGCGTCAGGACAGAGGAAGAAGCTAGACTGACTCCATAGCTGGTGAGGCCTTCTTGGTCCACAGACAATCAGCTTGTCACTGTGTCTTCACAAGGTAGAAGGAGTGAGGTAGCTTTATGGGGTCTCTTTTATAAAGGCACTAATCCCATTGGTGAGGGCTCCACCCTCCCGACCTGACCACTTGGTGACAGCCCTACCTCCTAATACCTATATACTGGGGGACTGAGGAATGCAATCTATGAATTTTGTAGGGAGCACAAACATTCAGATCATAGCAACTGTGTCCCCATAAGAGAAGAGGAGAGACAGGGACAAGGCTGTGTGTAGACACATGGAGGGATTGGCGGGACGCAGCCACAAGCCCATCAATGCCTGGAGTCCCCAGAAACAAGGAAGGATCCTCCCCTAAGCCTCAGGAGAGCCTATGGTCCCGCGAAGACCTGATTCTGGATTTCTCAGTCTCCCGCACTGTGGGAATGCAAATTTCTGTTGTTGTAAGCCACCAAGTTGATGGTCATTTTCTACAGTACCTGCAGGAAGCTAATACACGGACCCAGGGTGGCACAGGCAGTGTAGGAGGCCAGAAACTGGGGACCTGACCCTGAGAAGAGGCGAAATTCACAATTGTGAAAGCGAAAAAATGTGCAGGCGGGGATACTCCAGAAACTGTTACCGGTCAAGTAGAAAGCTCAAGGAAAGAAAACACACAAAGGAACACAGAGCTTCCCAGTTGCTATTTTAGTAGCAGAGGCCCCTCCTCCAGCCACCGACTCCAAAGAGGTAGCAAGAGGCAGCCCCCTCCCCGCCCCCCGCGCCTCTAGGGGTCAACCCCTCCCCCCCCTCCAGGGGTCAACAGCAGGGAGGCGTGGAAGGTCCCCGGAGACGGAGGGGCAGTGGTTCTCCAGGGGGGTCTCTGACACCTGTCCTCACTCCCAGGAGACATTCGGCACCGCCTGGACTCTAACCTGACTGATTTTTCTAGTCCAAGCCTCGTGATGAACACCCACAGGCTGTGTGTTCACAGCCCCAGGGGAGACGAACCAGTGGTGACTCACACTGCGCGCACGGCCCTCCCACGGGTGGATTCTAACTCCTTCTGTCCTAAGTATGGGGCCGGTGACGGAGATGACCGCACCTTCTGCCCTCGGGCCAGGATGCAGGATTTTAGGGACAGGCCGCTTTTGGGTGATGACAATTCCGGGAAGGGCTCTCCTTCCGAGGGATGCTTCACTCTGAACACAGCTTAGGAGCCTGGAATTTCCATCGGCCCCATGCCATATTTGGGCGCACCTGACACCGACTGCCTCACCTAGTGCCCAGCGCAAGGCGCCGGTTCCCGAGTGGGGGCACTTTTGCTCGGACCCCTGCTGAGGGGCCTTTGGTCACGGAGACGGGTGTTTGGTTGTCACAACTGAGGAAGGAAGTCCTACTGGCACCCGGTGGGCGGAGACCAGGATGCCGGTCAACGTGGAACAGTGCACGGGACTCCCTCCTCTGGACACACGCCCAGAGGTCAGCACCGCTGAGGCCGAGGAGCCCTGCCTTAGCAGGAGAGGCGGTGTCTTGCAAAGTCCAGCTGCTGGGGGGAAGCTGGGCTCTTCCTATGCGTCCAGCGTCACAGCAGGCCTGCGGGTCTGGCGAGCAGCGAGAGCCAATGGAGCCGTGTTCCGCTGGCCCAGAGTTCACGGCCCAGAGAGGGGTCCGCACGCCAGCAAAGAACAGGGTGATGACGACAGCATGTCATGCCCGCTTCGTCCACTTTTCCGTAACTGCACCGTCGTTCGAGGTCACGCTGCCCAGGTCTCAATCCCAGCTTCCCGGCTCCTGCAGGGCCTATGTCCCGTCTGAGAGCTGGCTCACGTAGGAAATGTGATGGCATTGGGTATCTTCACGACTCAGTTCCAGGCAAGATAAAGTCACTGTTTTGCAGTGAATGGAGGCCCCCCCCTGAATTCCCATGTTAAAGCCCAACCCCCCCAACGGGGTGATGCTGGAGACAGAGCCTTTGGGAGGCAACTGGGGTTCTATGAGGCCATGAGGTAGATAGCGTCCTTCCTTGAGTCAGCTGGCCAGGGGAGGTCAGTTCCGTCCGTTGTATGGCTCGGATGCGCATTCCCAGGTGACCCAAAGCAACAGGGCTCCCCCGCGTCACATTTACAGCCCTGTCACCCCACAATAAAGCCCACCAGCCGACAAGGCCTACACAGAGGACTCCCAGTCACGGCTGTGGGGCGTACCGAGTTGAAGAGTGTCCTCCCCCAAAGTCATGTCCCCCTGGCACCTCAGAATGTGACCTTATTTGGAAACAGGGTGTTTGCAGGTGTAACTGATTAAGGGTTTGGGGTGAAGTCATCTTGGATATACAGGATGAGCCACAGGTCCACTGACGGGCGTCCTTATAAGACACAGAAACGTGGGGAAGAAGGCCACGGGAAGAGGGAGGCAGACACGGGAGGGGCGGGGCCACAAGCCCAGGGGCGCCTGGGGCCCCAGAAGCAGGAAGAGGCAGGAGGGACCCTCCACCAGTGCCAGCCTGGGTACGTGTCAGGTGGACACCATCAGCAGCAGCAAGCCTTTACCTTGGTGCCTTGCAGTGTCGGGGACTGCAATTTTGTCAGGAGGGGACTCAGGACCCCAGGGAAGAATGTTCCAGCTCCTGCTGGTCGTTGAGGGGAAGGGGCCTCAGAGGGCAGGTGTTCTGCTCCTCACCAGTGTTCTCCATGCCCCACCCCCCCACGTGCTTCATCATTCCCCAGCTGAAGCCTCTCTGCTTTCATAGACACACAGTCGCGTGTTCTGCCCAGGGTAGGGGAGGATGGCACTCTGGACGCACAAAATGGGACACCAGGTCCAGGGGTCCAGCTACCTTGCACCCAGGATTTCAATGCACCCTGCGGTGCTTTGTGCCCTGTGTTTTAGTCCACCCGCCGTGAAATGTGCATGCAGCCTGCCGCCTATTTTTAAACGGGAAAAGAGTCAAAAGAAGAATGTTCTGGGACAGGTGACAAGGATTGGAGATTCCAATGTTGGTGTCCACTCGGAAATCTTTGTGGGAGCACAGCCACGCCTGTTCACATCCCTGCTGGCCGTGGCTGCTTTCGGCTCAAAAGGCAGAGCTGAGGAGTGGAGACAAACAGCGCGTGGGGTCTGCAAAGCCAAAAACGCAGACACAGTTTGCCGACCTCTGCTAGACAGCAAACAGGTCAGATGCACGCACGAGAGGAACAAACGGTTGAGACGAAAGACAAGTAAGAGATAAATTTCGTAGGGAAGGAAGTCAGCCAGGCACTGGGATCTGGGTCCCCTGCCTCACACAGGGATGCTACCTGGAGGTATCGGGATTCTTCAAGGGGCCTCACCAGGGAGTTACCATTGTAGAAAATGAATCCACAATTCCAAGGCCTTCTTCCATCATGCATTTAGCTATTTGCTAATTATGCTCAAATTACTGGAGCATTATCAGAGCAAAATGTCAAAACAGTGTGGAGAGTTTAAATATTGATAGTATCTACGTACTTTATACACTGTAAAATAAAATGTGATATCGAATGGGAAAATATTTACCATACAGGTATAGTAATGTTTATAAATAACTAACATTCAATTCCTGTACTATGCAGTTAAATGTCGCTACGGATACTGGACCATTTACCGCGCAGAGAATACTTTATGAATCAGAGGTCTAACATTTCAATGCAACCAGAAAGGGGCAGAACTTTTAAATCTGCAAAACATTTGCTTCATCTTATGAAATTTAGTCTGCAGAAATACCTCATGGGCAAAAATTGTGTATATAAAAATTAAATCACTCTGCTGTACCGACAAGCTTAAAATCTCCATATTAAACTGCCGTGTGCATAGGCTGTGCACAGACCAAGAAAATAAGTTGATTAAAGTTCATACAACCCAGAGGGTATCTGAGTTGGCAGTTGCACATTCTTTTCTGAAACGTGGGGCATTCAGAAGATGTTAAGTCAGGTAATAACCGACATTTTGATCACATGCACTCTCCTGCATCTAAACCATCAACTCACAAGGCCACTGCGTTTCGATACTGGAAGGTCTCTGTTCCAGAGATCTTGCCCTCTGCCCTTGAGGCCAGCCCCAAGCCCCACCGGGCCTCGACACAGTCTTCTCTTCCGGCCCATGCGACAAACGCTGCTCTTGGTAACTTCTAGGTGACCTGGAAAACTCAGAATCCCCGATCTGTGCTTCCGAAACGGAGTAAAGGACATTGTTCTGTGTTGCATAAGGGACAATGGCAGAGCAAGCGGGCCAAGTGTGAGTCCAATGTGAAAACCAAACGGCACAGGGCGGTCGGTCGTTAAGCGTCTTAGGGGACTCTGTTAGAAAGACTTTATCCTCAGGAGCCCCTTCCGCACAGAAGCAATGACAGGGATCTTCATAGAGACTCTTCGACACGTGTGGTCACAGCTATGAGAGGTGAATGGAGGACACAGGGAAACATGTGGTGGCAGTCTATTCTCCTGTGCGTATTTTACCACCTGACTGGAGGTCCTTGGGCCGCTAGCTTTCCACGGATTCCACAGGCTTCCCCAGAAAGATCGCGGAAAGACTGGGACACTCTTTTATCTTTAGTTATTTTTTGAAGTTTATTATTTCTTCTGAGAGGGGGTAGCAACAAGGGATGGGCAGAGAGAGAGAGGGAGAAGAGAATCGCGAGCAGTCTCCATCCATGCTGTCAGCACAGAGCCATACATGGGGCTCAAACTCACAAACCGTGATCACGACCTAAGCTGAAATCAAGAGTAAGATGCTGAACCGACTGAGCCACCGAAGCGCCCCTGGGTCACTCTTTTTGAAAAAGCATAAAGCATACTGAATGTGGATGTTTTCTTACATTTGTTTTAATACTGGAAGAAACTGACCCACGACCGGGCACCCTTCAACAACACGGGGGTGGGGATGCTGAGCCTCACACCGTGAAAAACGCACGCTTAACTTTGACTCTCCCCGAAATTAACTACAAAGAGTCGATCAACACATGGTTTGTATGTGATAGATATTACATGCTGTATTCGTACAATAAAGTAGGCTAGAGAAAAGCCAATGTGATTAAGTAAATAATAAAGATCACATTTACAGTGCCATACTGTACTTACAGAAAGAAACCTGGGTCTAAGTGGAGCTGTGCTGTTCACGGGACAACCGCGTTTCAGAACATTGAAGATTCTGGGGAAAAATCTCATTCTGTGCCTTTGTTTACTTAGTGTAAGTTGCTTAAAGTGTTTATTTCCTAGAAGACACGTTTAAGGTTGCTGCTTCTGATTTGTCACAACAATATCAATATACAAAAGAGCTATTTATTTTTTTTCTTTTTTTTTAAATTTTTTTTTTTTTAACATTTATTTATTTTTGAGACAGAGAGCATGAACAGGGGAGGAGCAGAGAGAGAGGGAGACACAGAATCTGAAACAGGCTCCAGGCTCTGAGCTGTCAGCACAGAGCCCGACGTGGGGCTTGAACTCACGGACCGTGAGATCATGACCTGAGCCGAAGTCGGACGCTTAACCGACTGAGCCACCCAGGTGCCCCAGAAAAGAGCTATTTAAATAGCCTTTTCTTATAGCCCAAGAGAAAAATATCAGAACAAATGCTGACACCTCACAGAATCCTCATCTCTATTATTGACCTGAATAAGATAAAACTCTAACTTCACTTACACAAGGAAGGGCTAAGAACATGATAAAACCAAATCTAAAATAGTGCATTTAGTTCACTCAAGACGAGCCGCCATAACTGATGGTCCTGATGACACTCGTGTGGCGACGACCCGAGTCCAGAGGCAAGGAGCTCCCTGTTCACTCTACATCTCTGAACCTGTGGCTCAGCCCCACTCACATATCACAAGATCCGCACACGGCCCGTGTCACAGAATCAGTGAACCTGTGGCTCAGCCCCACTCATACGACACAAGATTCCCACCGCCCACATCACAGAATTTCTGAACCTGTGGCTCAGCCCCCTGATCCGACACAAGATTCAAATGTAAAATTGTCGCTGTTCTAGTCTGTGCTCGGAGGAATCTCTGAGTGAGGGAAAAATGAAGTGATTTGCCGTGTCCCTGGGTCTAGTCTGCTGGAGACACACAGAGAAAGGCACCGGGTACGGAAGGTGATGCGGGGACCAGTCACTGACAGGTGCCCCCTTCAACGAGTGAGTCGGGAAAGAAGTGCCCAGTGGTGCCATGTTCGAGATTCATCTGAACGCGCCCATGACGCGGAGACTCTCTGCGACATTTACATCAACGTCTACTGTAGTATATGGTTACCGCTGCTTTCTACGTCATCTGTCCAGGAATTTTACCAAAAGACAACTCTATCATCCTTGCAAGGCTTCTGGCATTTTAGAAAAAACATATAATTTTTCTGCATTGTGGTAAAATACACGTCACATGAAATCAACCACGTATTTCAATGTCTGGTGCAGTGGCATTGAATACGTTCACACTGTTGCTGTCATCATGATCTCATTCCAGAAGCTTCACCTTCCAGAAATGAAACGCTGTCTCCATTAAACACTAACTCCCCATCCCTCCGGCCCAAGGAACTTCGTGACTCTCCACCATCCTACTTTCTGTCTCCACGGAGGGTCTGACTCCACGTGCCTCCTATGACTGGATGCATATTTGTCCATTTGTGACCGGCTCATTTCATTCAGCGTCACGCCCTCAAGGCTCACCCATGTGGCCACAGGTGCCACACGTCCTGCCTTTTTTAAGAGTGAATGCTACGGGCGCCTGGGTGGCTCAGTCGGTTAAGTGTCTGACTTCAGCTCAGGTCATGATATCACAGTCCGTGAGTTCGAGCCCTGGCGTCGGGCTCTGTCCTGACAGCTCAGAGTCAGAAGCCTGCTTCCGATTCTGTGTCTCCCTCTCTCTCTGCCCCTCCCCCGCTCATGCTCTGTCTCTCTCTGTCTCAAAAATAAATAAATACATTAATTAATTAATTAAATAAAATTAAAAAAATAAATAAATTGATAAATAAATTAATAAATAAAAACATTAAAAAAAT
>NW_026057647.1:0-6422 GCF_023721935.1 Panthera uncia | reverse complement strand
ATATATATATGTATATATATATATATATATATCCCTGTATAAACAACATATTCCTTATCCACTCAATCGACGGACACTTGGTTTGCTTCTACCTTTTACTGCTAAGAAGAGCTGTTTTCAATCTTTAAGCAAGAAATACGATTTTTTACATTGTCAAGAAGCATTGGAAAACAATCATCAAGGCCCAGTGGAAATATTCTGCCTGTTGTGTACTGTGTTTCTGAAACAGAAACCGTAAAACGATAATGCCTCCCATTCCGTGCGTCTGTCCGTGGCATATCCCCGTGGGTCCAGTCTGCTATAGCGGAGCTGTGGAAGTAGGAGCAAAGCAGTCGGCCTCGTGGACCTGGCCGCTCATCGGTACGACGCCTCCCACCACCCACACCCGACTTTGCACCTGTGCGGACAGCATGGGCTCCTAACACGGCCTGAACGTTTCCATCTTGACCCATGCTGCGGGCACCCCCTCCCCCCAGGGGATTTCGTTTATCCATTATGTTATCCTTCCTCACGCTGGAAAATCCATGGAAAAACAGCCAACACGTGTAAAAACAGAATCTGTAAGGCTTTACAATTTGAGAAAAACACTGACGTCCACAGGCATGTAATATCTAGGATCTCCAAAAAAAAAGACATGGATGTCATTTTGTTCAATTTAGACTATCTCCTTTACAATTCAGGAAATAATAATGAACGCAATTAGCAGTGTCTGAACATCGAAATTTTAAATCCCAAAAAAGGACTTATGTCTGTATACAACATCAAATAAGCTGATATTTTTTAAAAAGGCGGTGGGGGGGGGGGGTGCCGATAAGAACATGAAACGTTTGCTACTTGTATCTGAGCAGCAAAGAGTCTGATTGTAGGGGTGGTCCCCAACCCCTGCCAAGCATACATTTCTGTGGATATGTGCCTAATTATATTTCTTACACAGAAAGGCAGCACCGGATAAGGTGGATGGATTATCATGGTTGTTAGCTTGCGATTTTCCTGTCACTTGAAACGTATGTCCTTTAATTGTGCAATGCTCAACGAATGGCACACGGCAAATCACTTCATTTTTCCCTCAACGAATGCACTGAGCCTAGTGAAAACTCGCGGACTCCCAGCTTACCGTGGAAAGCTGGTCTGGCAGTGGAGAATCAGCTAAGCGCCCACCAACTCAAGCTGCTGCCAGAAGCGTAGACTTTGAAGGCCAAAGCCCTGACAGGTAGGACTTCTCTACGTGGCTTGTGCACAACTGAAGGAGGACAGAGCACCACAGGGTGTCACCTCCTCGCTGCACTGCACGACAGCCGGCTACCTCGATGTGAGGCCACGGCCACGACATCGGGGAGCACAGGGCCATGGTCGGGAGCTCCATGTGCCGGACTCCGTGCCAGGGTGGAACACCAACCTCCATAGTCTTTGCGCAAGTAACTTCAATCCTGCGGGCCCCGACGCCACTGCGTGTGAAATGCAGACGGTACAGGGGCCCGGACGCTGACATGCACCCACAGCTGAGCAAACACGGAGGCCCTGACACTGGCCTGTCCTCGAGGCTTAGCGGTGGATACCACTGTAATCAAGGCTGACCAGGAGGAGGGGCTTGGCCACCAACCAGCCGCGACCCACACGGCTTACATCGGGACACGACAGAGGGAGCGTGTTCTGGGGCTTCCCAGGCTCTGGTCCGAGGGAGACACACAGACCCCATATATGCTCTTCATGAATTACCATATTCCTTTAAGGTGGATGTCAGTGAGTGTGAGTGTGTGTTGTGTGTGTGTGTGTGTGTGTGTGTGTGTGTGTGTCTACACACAAACAAAAAGGCATCCTAAGGCCTGGAAGGATAGGTAACTAAGGAGTTACCTATAGGTAACCAAGGGGTAAGGAATGGTCTAATAGGTTTTGCACCTATTTTTGCAATAGGTAACTAAGGAGTAGGTAACTAATAGGTAGTTTAGTAGGTAACTACAGGTAACTAAGGAGTTACCTTATAGGTAACCTATAGGTAACTAAGGAGTTAGGAATAACCTAATGGGTAACTAAGGAGTAAGGAATGGTCATCACCATGGAGTAGGAGTTAAGGGGCTTCTAATTTCTACCCTTTTGTTTATATGAAGCAAGTGTAATTTTTAGAATTACAAAAAAAAAACCATTAAAAGGCATGCCATTCTGATTGTGGCTTGTTATGATGAAGGGACAGGTTCCTACTTCTGCCTGTCTTCTTATTCGCAGAGTGGTAAGTTTCGTATGTGCACAGCTATCCTGGGAGTGTCCGTCTGTTCTCACATGTTATCTGCTGGAGTAACCCAAGAGTCTTGTCACCTGTGCATCATGGGACACTGTCATCCTGCATGGGACTGTGGTCCACTCAGACCTTCTGAGTCCATCTCAGGTCAAGTCGTTCCACCCCGGTCCCGCTCCAGCACACCTCTCCCCTGCCCTCTTCATCATGTCCCATAAACCCAGAAGAACCCCTTTTACCCGCCCCCCCCACCCCAGCGTGGTTTCACTCCGGCACTACTCTTCTTCAAAAATCCCAGCGGTTCCCCACTCTAAGAAGCAGCAAACACATGAGCAATTAAGGGGCCAAGGACCCGAAGTAACCGAGGGGAAAGCTGTGCCTATTTAGGGCCATTTACTCCCCCCTCACCCACCCATATCTTCTATGGTCTCCTCAGTCGACCTCAAGTTCAAGGGCCTGCCACAAAGTTGCCACTGCTTCAAGAATAATCTGCCTTGGGGCGCCTGGGTGGCTCAGTCGGTTAAGCGTCCGACTTCGGCTCAGGTCATGATCTCGCGGTCCGTGAGTTCGAGCCCCGCGTCGGGCTCTGTGCTAACAGCTCAGAGCCTGGAGCCTGTTTCAGATTCGGTGTCTCCCTCTCTCTCTGGCCCTCCCCCGTTCATGCTCTGTCTCTCTCTGTCTCAAAAATAAAATAAACGTTAAAAAAAATTAAAAAAAAAAAACCCGAATAATCTGCCTTATTTTTGTCCATACCCATCCTGAATTTCCTCTTGATGTGAAATTGTATGCTACCATGGGTTTTCTCTTGCATGGATCCGCACGTCCCCTAAATTGACTGCATACCCCAGGGGGAAGGAGAACTTTCCTTTACGTCCCTGAGCACTCACACAGCACTACATGCCTTTGAGGGTTAAGCGAAGAAAAAGGAAACGTATAGGAGGATGGGAAGAGACAGTGCCTTGTGGCCCAGCTCGATGGCGGAAAGCATGTGCAGAAAAGGAGGGAGGCTGTGGACAGGCCTGCTAACAGCCTCGGGCGACTGAGGGTGTGGGGAAAACACACAAGGACGGAAAGGAGGAAAACAAAAGTAGTAAGGGACATAAAGACACAGGAGGAGACAGCCTGGCGGACAAGGAGGAAGGACTTGTGCAGACACGGAACGAGGACCCACACAGTGGTCAGGCGTGCCCGCATCATGGCTCAGGTGCGTTTCTCTGTGATGCTGAGCAGAGACGGAGACGAGCCGGTCTAAGTTCTCGGCCCTAGAGAGGACCGGCTGCTTCTGCGGGGACGTCCTCACAGGTGATCCCCAGTCTACATGCTGGAACGGTCCTCCACAGTGGAAATGCTTTCCCGCAGGGACCTGAGTCCCCGGAACATGTGAGGAACCCAATGGGAGACCAGGGACCGACACCTCCCCGCCCCCAAACACACACCCACCTCAGAGGACACACCTGCTGGCTCCCCCTCCCTCAGCCACCTCTCCCTGGGAAGGAGCCCTGGGCACCACACCATTGTTGCCTGGCCAGTGGACCAGGCTTCTACCTCGTCATTCTGCTCTGTCCCTCTGGGCAATGTCCTAAGGAACAAGGAGGAAAGACATGTAATGCCAGCAGCTCAGTGCAGTGGGGGCAGAAGGCCCAGAGGAACATGGGGCTGGCACTTTTGAGGAGCCCATGTGCGAGGGAGCATTGCGGGGCTGACCACGGTGCCTGCGTATGGCCCTGTCATACTCCCCTTGTCTGGCCCAGAGGCCATGCCCTGGGCTTTACTTGGGAAATCTCAGAGCTGGTGAAAGATCAGAACAACAGAAAGACCTTCTGAAGGATTCCATACCATAAAAGGTGCCTGCTTTCCGTTACAGGTCTTCTCAGCCAAGTTTCGCTTGCTAAATTGTGCCAAAATATTTCACGGATCTAGAAGATTCCATGCATGAAGGAATTTGCTGAAAACAGAACGTAAAGAACCAACAACCCACAGAAAACATACAATAGATGAACCATGTACGTATTTATTTCTTAAATTTTTTACAATTTAAAAGAGCTCTTTTGTCATAAAAAAATTATTAAGCCCCTGACTAATCGATGGTTTACATTTATTTCGCTATTAAGTTATTCAGAAAATGCCTACAAAAAGCCTACAAAACTTACTGCTCAAAAGTATTTCCTGCTGGGGACATTCATGGCCCACCTCTTCCGGGAGAGAGACTTCCTTTCAAATTGAACATTGGAGTCTGCTGATGCAAGAAAGATTCAGGTCCATTCTGCCTGTGTGTTCAAGACACAGGATTTAGCCACATCCTCTACGTAGCTGGGTGGGCACAGGGAAAGACGCACCACACATCACAATGAGGGGCTGGTTACCCTGGTGATGGGCACAGGGAAAGATACACCCCTGCATCACAATTACCCTGGTGACTGGCCACAGTACACACACCACTGCATCCTAATCAGGGGAAGTTTCCCTTGGTGATGGACCCAGGCAAGGACACGCCCCTGCAACACCACTGTGGGTTACTGGCTCAGGTGATGGGCTCAAATGAAGATGTGCCCTGGGATCAAAATCAGGAGCGACAGCCCCAGTGATGGGCCCAGGTGAAGCTGTGTGTCCTTTGATTATAATCAGCAACTGTACCAGGTAATGGGACCCGAAAAAGATGTGCCTTTGGATCATAATCAAGACATATGGCCCAGGTGACAGGTCCAGGTGAAGATGTGTCCTTGGATTATAAACAGGAATTACCACCCTTGGTGAGGGGCCTGGTGAAGATGTACCATTGTAATATAATGGGGAGATGTTGCCCCAGTTGATGGGACCAGGCAAAGATGTGCCCTTGGACTAAAATCAGGACATACTGCCCCAGTTGAAGTGACCAGGCAGAGATGTGCCTTTGGATCATAATCAGGAGATACTGCTCCTGCTGATGGTCCCAGGCAAGATGGGCCCTTGTATTATTTCAGTAGCTATGGCCCCTGGTGACGAGTCCAGGCAAAGATATCCCTTTGGATTATAAAAAGGAGCTACTAGTCCCCACGAGATGGGCCAGGACAAGATGTGCCCTTGGATTATAATCGGGAGTGACAGCCCCTGGTGATGTGTCTAGACGGAGATGTGCCGTCAGATTATAATCAGGAGCTGCTACTGCCCAGAGATGGGCCAGAAGAAGATGTGCCCTTGGATTACATAAAGGAGCTACTAGTCCTCACCAGATGGGCCAGGAGAAGATGTGTCGTTGGATTATAATCGGGAGCAACAGCCCCTGGTGATGTATCCAGGCGGAGATGTGCCCTTGGATTATAGTCAGGAGCTACTACTGCCCAGAGATGGGCCAGAAGAAGATAGCACTTGGATTATAAAGGAGCTCCTAGTCCCACAAGATGGGCCACGAGAAGATGTGTCCTTGGATTATAATCGGGAGCAACAGCCCCTGGTGATGTGTCTAGACGGAGAGGTGCCCTTGGATTCTAATCAGGAGCTAAAACTGCCCACAAGATGGGCCACGAGAAGATGTGTCCTTGGATTCTAATTGGGAACAACAGGCCCTGCTGATGTGTCCAGACGGAGATGTGCCCTTGGAGTATAATCAGGAGCTACAGCCCCTGGTGATGTGTCTAGATGGAGATGTGCCCTCGGATTTTAATCAGGAGCCACTACTGCCCAGAAGATGGGCCAGAAGATGTGCCCTTGGATTATAATCAGGAGCTGCTACTGCCCAGAGATGGGCCAGAAGAAAATATGCCCTTGGATTATATAAAGGAGCTACTAGTTCCCACGAGATGGGCCAGGAGAAGATGTGTCCTTGGATTATAATCGGGAGTGACAGCCCCTGGTGATGTGTCTAGACGGAGATGTGCCCTCAGATTATAATCAGGAGCTGCTACTGCCCAGAGATGGGCCAGAAGATGTGCCCTTGGATTATAGTCAGGAGCTACTAGTCCCCACCAGATGGGCCAGGAGAAGATGTGCCCTTGGATTATAATCGGGAGCAACAGCCGCTGGTGATGTGTCTAGATGGAGATGTGCCCTTGGACTATAATCAGGAGCTACTACTGCCCAGAAGATGGGCCAGAAGATGTGCCCTTGGAGTATAATCGGGAGCAACAGCCCCTGGTGATGTGTCCAGTTGGAGATGTGCCCTTGGATTATAATCAGGAGCTACTACTGACCAGAGATGGGCCAGAAGAAGATGTGC
>NW_026057646.1:0-18784 GCF_023721935.1 Panthera uncia | reverse complement strand
TTCCTTTCCTTTCCTTTCCTTTCCTTTCCTTTCCTTTCCTTTCCTTTCCTTTCCTTTCCTTTCTAATATTTACTTATTTCTGAGGGACGGAGGGAGAGAGCACACAAGCCCAGGAGGGGGCAGAGAGAGAGGGAGCCAGTGGATGTGGGGCAGGCTCTGCACTGACAGCAGAGAGTAACCCAGGTGCTCCCAGGGCAATCCTTTTAGATTGGTATCTTCATTCCCATTTTATACAACTGACTTATCTCAAAGTAGTACTTCAGGAGCTGTTTTCTAATAGAAAGACTCCCACCAGTTAGTTCAGTGGCTGAGGCTAGAATATTGAGGGTAGAATAAAATAATTCAAATCGTGAATTGCTTCTGGCCAAGTGACTTATCTCTTGAATTTTCATCTGTAAAATGGGGATATTCATTCTCATTCAACTTCATAGAGTCGGTATGATTAAATGTTGTATATTAGATCCTTAGAGCAGTGGCCTTTGTTAGCAGCTTGTGTTAAGCAGTAAATACAAAGTTCAAATTAATTTTAGGGGCACCTGGGTGGCTCAGTCTGTTGAGCGTCCTACCCTTGATTTTGGCTCAGGTCATGATCTCATGGTTTGTGAGATGGAGCCCCACATTAGGCTCTGCGCTGAGTGTGGAGCCTGCTTGGGATTCTGTCTTTTTCTCTTCTCTCTGCATCTCCCCCTGCTTGCCTGGGCTCTCTCTCTAAATAAATAAATATTTAAAAAAATTAATTTTAACATATATAATGCAATATTGGGCACTGGTTGAATACTCAGTAAATAACACCTGCTCTGGTAATGCTCACTCCTATTCGTTTATGAATACGCTTCTATGCTTGCCTCTTCCTGAGGCATCAGGGAAAATGAAAGCATATTCCAAACTTCTGGGAGTGACAGCAAGTGCAGCAGTGCTAGCCACACCTCTGCCATCTTGAGAACCCCTTGTCAAAGGATATTTCAAGCATCGCTCACATCGGTCTCCCCTTTGCCACCATGTCTTTTGCTTTCGCTCGTGGCAACTCCAGTGACAAAACTTCACCTTGTAACAGGGAGGATGGTGACAGGTGGCAAATGACTGTGAAGAAAAACTCTTGGGTAGAGGTTGAAGATGAACACGTGCTTTACAAATTTCCCTGGAGGCTCTCATCAGCGAGTTTCAGCCAACTGACATTATTCATGATCTAGCGTGAAAAATTGGTACTGAGGCCACTTTCAGCTTTGAAGTTAATGTGAGATTTTTTATTTTCTTCTGTGCATTTAAGATATTGGACTACGCGGGGCGCCTGGGTGGCGCAGTCGGTTAAGCGTCCGACTTCAGCCAGGTCACGATCTCGCGGCCCGTGAGTTCGAGCCCCGCGTCAGGCTCTGGGCTGATGGCTCAGAGCCTGGAGCCTGTTTCCGATTCTGTGTCTCCCTCTCTCTCTGCCCCTCCCCCGTTCATGCTCTGTCTCTCTCTGTCCCAAAAATAAATAAAAAACGTTGAAAAAAAAAATTTAAAAAAAAAGATATTGGACTACGCTGGGGATGTTGTTGAACTAGGGGGCTAGCCTCATTCACCCCTGGAGCAGTGTTCCCTGCCAATTAGATTGTTGTGGATAATTAAATACTGTTGACATCTTCTTGGAAATCATCTTGAGACTTAATAATCTGGTTTTATGCTGGAACTGGTTTATGCTTAAAATCTGGTTTTTCATGGAACTGGGCTCACATTAGCATTTGATTCTTCTGTTCAGTATGCTTTTCTGCCTGGAAATAGAAGGAGTATACCTGGAATGTCTTCTCTACCTCTGGAGATGAGTGTATACCTAGGATATCTGGGATGTTACCAGAATTGGATTCACAGTAAATCTGGAGTTGATGTAGCTTAATTAGAACAATGACAGTCACGGGTATGAAAGGAAGAAGAATATTATTTTAGAGTACGTATTTGTACACATACCTACATACGAATACGTGTGTGTTCTGACATATATAATATACGTTTAGTGCTTTAAAACAGTTGTCACTTGCCAAGATCTATAAATGACATAGAGGAACGCCTTTCAACTTATAAATTATGCTTGGGATTGATAGTAATGTGAATGTGATCAGCCATTTTTACCTGTCCCATTCTGCTCCAATTGATGGATCAGTCTATCATGACATCACCCACGAGACATTCATAGCCTTGCAAATCATTCTATCACTACATGCTATGTGTTATTTGCAGCAGCTTGATTTTAAAATTGAATTATTGGCAGGACTTCCAGGTATGGCTGAGTAAGGAGGTCAGCAAATGCTTTCCCCAAAATACATCAGTGAAGTGGGACAAAATTGACAAAAGCGACCATTTCAGCATTATGAAAATTAGCCAATGGCATAAAACAAGCTGAGGAGCATTCATGCTTGAAAAATTGCCAGAACTTGGGCACTATTGGGTGTCTCTGGGGTGTTCTGGTCTGGAGCTGCTCTCCTATTCCCAGCTCAGGTGGGGTAGATTTTGCTGAAGGCGTCTTGGATGAATTTGGTGTAGGGATATTATTAATGAAAGTGACAATCTTGGTGACCAGGAAGCAGAAAGGGCCAATGGCTCTACTAGAGTGGGTTTTGAATCATGTTTTGGGTAAGCATGGTCCTGGCTGGGGCTATGCAGATGCATAGCTGACACCAGAGAGAACCTAAGCTATTTATACACCCCTGACCAACCCTAAAACTTTTCACATAGCCACAGAATACATTAAAGTGCCTAGCAATAAGCAAAACTGGGACAGATTTGAGAGTAGCCTGTTCTTTTTTTAAAAATTTCTTTCATGTTTATTTAGTTTTGAGAGAGAGAGACAGAGACAGTGTGGAGTGGGGGAAAGGACAGAGAGAGAAGGAGATACAGAATCTGAACCAGGCTACAGGCTCTGGGCTGTCAGCACAGAGCTCCAAATGGGGCTTGACTTTAAGGACTGAGAGATCATGACCTGAGCAGAAGTCAGATGCTTAACCAAGTGAGCCACCCAGGAGCCCCAAGAATAGCCTGGCTCAAAGTTGAGCCATTGAAAGTTTCTGAATAAATAGAACCAGCAAAATAGAAACAACAGCCATTAGAGGTGAAAATCAGAATCTAGAGTTGCTACAATATATTATCTGCAATTTTCAGTGTTCAACCAAAAATATGA
The DNA here is from genome assembly GCF_023721935.1 of Panthera uncia. Lineage (NCBI taxonomy): Eukaryota > Metazoa > Chordata > Mammalia > Carnivora > Felidae > Panthera > Panthera uncia. The sequence goes on along the minus strand of NW_026057646.1, from coordinate 15,633 downwards.
GACAGAGAAACAGAAAAATCTGACTTAAAATTGGAAGAAGCCATAATTAATAGGACTGTCTCTGAATGCCCCCAGATGTTGAATTTATCAAAGATTTCAAAATGGCTATTATAAACATATTCAAAGAACTATAGGAAACCATACTTAAAGAATTAAAGGATGGTCTGGGGTGGTATATTAAAGGATGGTGTGTATATACACACATACACACACACATGCACACACACATATATATTCCTCAATATATAGTCTTATATAGTCCTTATAGTCTCAATAAGGAGATAGAAATTATGAAAAAAAAACCCATGGAAAGTCTCAAGTTGATTGTGTGTGTGTGTGTATATATATATATATATATACACACACACACACACACACACACACACACATATATACACACGTATATACGTATATACGTGTATATATGTATATATATATACGTGTGTGTGTGTGTATATATATATATATGTATATATATATATTCCTATTATATATTTCTTATAAAGGCACCTGGGTGGCTCAGTCAGTTGAGCGTCTGACTTTGATTCAGATCATGATCTCAGGGTTCGTGGGTTTGAGCCTCGGGTCTGGCTCTGTGTTGACAGCTCAGAGCCTGGATCCTGCTTCAGATTCTGTGTCTCCCTCTCTCTGCTCCTCCCCTGCCCATGCTCTGTCTCTCTCTCTCTCAAAAATAATAAAATATGCATTCCATATATATATATATATTAATTGGTGTAGATGATTATGGAGGCCAAGAATCTCATGATTTGCCATCTGTAAGCTGGAACACTAGGAAGCTGGTTGTGTCATTCAGTCGAAGTCTGAAGGAAGGCCTGAGAACGGGGGCTAGGGATGCTGATGGTTTCAGTGCTGATCCCAGTTTGAATGCCTAAGAACCATGAGTACTGACCATTGATGGTAGGAGAAGATGGATTGTCTGTCTCAAACAGAGCAAATTTACCATTCCTGTGCCTTTTTATTCTATTTGGACCGTGCAGGGATTGAATGATGCTCCCCCACCAATCCAAATGCTACTCTTGTCCAGAAATACTCCCACAGATACACCCAGAAATAATGTGTTACTAGCTATCTGGGCATCCCTTAGCCCACTCAAGTGGATACATAAAACTAAGCATCACAGGAAGTATGACAATAATGAATTAACAGCTAGACTCTCAATAAGGAGATAGAAATTATGAAAAAAAAACACACATGGAGAATCTCAAGTTGAATACAATAACTGAAAGGAATAATTCACTAAAGGGATTCAGGGTAGCTGAGGAAAGCACCAGTGAACATGAAGATAGATCAATGGAAACAGTCTATTTAGAGGGAATAAAAAGGAATACAAATAAGAATAGAGCCTCAGAGAACATGGGATATCAATTATACCAGCATAAATATAATGGGAGTTTCAAAAGAAGACAAAGAAGGGTATGGAAAAGCTCTTTGAAGAAGCAGTGGCTGGAAACTTGCCACATTTGATGCAAAACAGACACCTACCAAGGTCAACATATCCCAAGTCAGATAAAGTCAAAGAGATTATCATTTAGACACATTATGGCCAAAGTCTTGAAAGTAAAAGGCAGAGAAATTCTTGAGAGTGGTTAAGAGAAAAATGGCTTATTTCAGAAGGGGAAAAGATATTCCAAGGTAAGTAAAGGTTGAGAAAATGGGTTGCTGGTAGACCTAACAAGAAATACTCAAGAAATCCTTTAGGCAAAAAGGACAGGACACGACATAGAACTTGAATCTCCGGAAGAAATAACAAGCAACAGAAGTGATAAACTCTATAAGAAACTCTATAAATATATTTTTCTGATACCCTCTCTAATCTTTTTGAAAGACAAAGTGGTAATTACAGCATTGTATTATATATATAATACATATGCATTCACAGAAGCGAAAGGGTAGGGAATTGAGCATGCTGACGCACTTTCTTTATATCATCAAAATTACATTAGTATTAATCTGAAGTAGGTTGCAATGAATTAAGACATATGTTTTAATTAAAATGTTACATTAAAAAGTAGTTACTTAATGCAAGAGAAGCCAATCGAGAAGAAAGAAACACAGGAACAACAACAACAAAGAAACAGAAAAAAATAAAGTGGAAAATGTAAATTCAACCACATCAGTCATTTCATTAAGTAAAAATGATCTAAATATCTTAATCAAAAGGCAGAGATTGTCAAACTAGATTTTTTTAAGAAGCCAGACAGTCTCTTACCTACAACATAAAGAGCATGATCCATAAAAGAAAAAAACCTATAAATTTGTTTAATCAACTTGAAAAACTTTTGTGCTTCAGAGGACATCATTAAGAAAATGGAAAGACACAGACTGGAAGAAAACATTTACAAATTATGTATCTAGTTAAGAGTCCTTCAAAGTATATTGGAAAAACTCTTATAATTCAGTAAGAACCCACTTTTTAAAAATAGGCAAAAGATTTGGATAGATATTTCACCAGAAAACATGTAGATGGCTAGCAAATATACAAAAAAGATGTTCACCATCATTAATCCTTAAAGAAAATCAAATGAAAACTGGCATGCCGTACTGCTATACATCCACTGGAATGGCTATAATCGAAAAGATAAACAGTACCAGATGTTGGCAGTGTGTGGAGAAACTTAACTATTATGTTGTCCTGAAAGGAGTATAAAATGATACACCCTATTGGGAAAACAGTTTAGCAGTGTCTTAAAAAGTTAAAAAGAACTTGCCATGTGACCTAGCAATTTTACTTCTAGAGACCTACACCAAAGAAATGAAAACATGGGTTCCCACAAAGACAAGTACATGCAATAGCAGTTTTTATAACAGTCCCAAAATGGAAACAGTCTCAAGGTCCATTAACTGGTAAGTGGACTAAAAAAATGTGGTATATCTATGCAATGGAATCCCGTTCAGAAATAAAAAGGAACTCATACATGTTTAACATGGACAATTCTTGAAAACATTATAAGTGAAAGAAGCCAGATGCAAAATCATACATGTTGTGTGATTCCATTTATAGGAAGTTCCCAGAAGAGGCAAATGTAATAGAGATGGAAACCAGAACACTGGTTGCCCAGGTCTGGGGAAGCAAGTGAGGATTAAATAAAAGTGGACATGGTGGAATTTGGGGGGGGGGGGAATGGCTAAGATTTATGAAATGCAAATTATACCAGAAAGCTGTTTTAAAAAGCATTAATTCATGAAATATTGAAAAACAATAGAAAGTTTTATTGAACAATTCAGATAAGTTATGCCAGGATTTGGACTTCTGAACAAATGACCTTCGCCTCTAAGGTCAAATATGAGAAGAACTGTTTGAAATGAGTATTTGTAATAATACACACTTGTACTTTGCACTTAGGGTTTACACATACCCAGAACTATACTGTGAAGCCCTTGCTCCTGTTTTCCCAGTGAATGAATAGGGACCTTTAAGGATAAACACTGTTGCATGCCAACTTGCTCAGGTTTTTTTATAATGCTACTTTATGGACACGTTTTCAAAATATATTCATATATAGCTTTACTTTAGTACATTTTAGCATACAGATACATTCTTCCCTCTAGTTGGCATGCTATATCATATGCTCTCATCCAACAGTGTTTAGCAGGCAGCAGTGTATGATTGTTGCTAATGAGTGTCACTGCGTGTATCCTACAGTAAGATCTTTTGGCCACTGAGTGTTTCCCCATGTTATTTTGAGTTGAGTGCGTTCTGCAACATGTGTTGTCAATTTATCTGCAGTCTCTCCTTCTACCATTGTTATGTAGAGTACAAGAAGAGTCACAGCTCATAATGATACCATAGACACACAAGTGATAGTAAGGGCCTGCTCCAGAGAGTCAGTGTAAGAGCCCCTAGTTTGATGTAGGTGTAAGATGTATATGTAGTAAATGTGGCTGATGCACTTGTAGGCAAATGCTTGAGGAAATGCAGTTAACATCAGCAGGCGGGAGGGGACGGTAGGGTCCTTTGACTTTGTGATGGACGCACCTTGCTAGCTGAGATGAGTGACCAACATTTGCCTAACAGATTGTGAAGGATAAAAGCCCAAGGTTGTCACATCTTCAAGGACCGAAGAGAATGGAAGTCATCACGTGATTGAGGAATTTGTCAGGGCAAGGATTTTCTAGAACACATCCTTACAGCACAGATTTAGGTAGTGTTCCTATATTCTGACAAAGACTTCCAACTCACACCTCCCACTTCTGCTTCGTGGCTGAGGGGTGGCATAATATGCTTATATTTTATTTATTTAAAATTTTTTTAACATTTATTTATATTTTTGAGACAGAGAGAGACAGAGAATGAACAGGGGAAGGGCAGAGAGAGAGGGAGACACAGAATCTGAAACAGGCTCTAGGCTCTGAGCTGTCAGCACAGAGCCCGACGCGGGACTCAAACTCACAGACCGCGAGATCATGACCTGAGTGGAAGTTGGACGCCCAACCGACTGAGCCACCCAGCGCCCCAGTATGCTTATATTTTAAAAAGATAAGCATCTCGTCTTTCTATCTTCAGTGATACTACCCTAGCTTTATTGTATCAAGTCTTGTATTCCAATCCAAGGGCATACCACACTGCAGTTCGAGCGATATTTTTGAATGAATGTTTGGAAAGTGTCACTTGACTACTTTAAACCTATTAAAGGCTAGCCATTACCTTCATGATTAATATGGATTACAATGCCCTACCTGTCCATTCTGTCTCATCCTTCACAGTCTCTGTCCCCCTCCTCCCCTATCCTAACCTTTATATACATGGTTCCTCTTCTTTGGACCATTTCATTACCTCAGCCATCCCACTGCTCAAATACCCCCTCCCCCCACCCCATCATTTTCTTTCTTTTTTTTTTTTTAAGCTCATTTATTAATTTTGAGGAGGGGAGGGGCAGAGGGAGAGGGAGAGAGAGAATCCCAAGCAGGCTATGTGATGACGAGGCAGGGCTCTTTCCCACAGACCTTGAGATCATGACCTGAGATGAAATTAAGAGTCTGATGTTCAACTGATTGAGCCACCCAGGCACCCCTCTTCCTCATTTTCAAGTCTCTGTTTACATGTCTGAGAGACTCCCCTCTCCTTCAAGTGCTTCAGGGTGGTTTATGTGCTTCTTGCATGTGCTCCTTTAATATTTCCTAAATCCTGTTTTTTTGTATTTACCACATTTAGGGCAGACACTACTAATTACCTCCCCAAACCATTCTTTCTTCCTTATTAGCAGGACCCTGGTTTTTCTCAGAGTAACCTTGTGTCCAGTGAAAAATACTTGCCTTCCCAGACTCCCTGGCAGCTGTATGTGGTCATGTGACCTCATTAAAACCAATAAAGTGTAAGGGGATGTCCACTGGGTAGAATTTCCAGATAATCATTTCCATTTAAAATAGGCTGACTTAACTGGTCTATACATTGTTTTGCCCTGGTCTTTCACTCTGCCTCTTCTGTTTGGCATTCAGAATTGAGCCTTGGGGAGCAGCAGAGATCTTGTGAGAGCACAAATGAGGCAAAACATTAAAGATGGCAGAGCAGGAGAATGGAAGTTGTCTGTGGCCTTTGTCACACAGGGAACAGCCTTGCATGTCTGGGGCTGCTGACTCTTGTATTTATTTCTGCATGAAAACATACCTGGTTAAGTCAAATCCCTCTTAGATTAAATTGTAATATGCAGCTGAACTCATTCCTAAGTGATAGCATCGTTTTTTGTTTGTTTGTTTTTAGTTGGCTATTTGCTTAACTGACTTTATTTTAATGACTCATTTGCACAGAATTCTGTCCTCATCACTTCTGTATTCCCTGTGATTGTAGTGCTACTTGGCACAGAGTGGGTGTTTAGAAGTGTGTTGAATAAATAATTGGGTCAGTGAATGAGTCGAGGTGAAAATGTGTGGATTTTCTCATGATTTGTATTTAGTCTTCTGGGGTATATATGGAGGTGGGTGTCAATATTCCATTAGAATTGTTGGCCTATGCTGTAGAACTGGATTTCTCAGCCTTGGCACAATAGCCATTTGGGTCAGATAATTTTCCATGTGGGGAATGTTAAATAGCCCTCTTGGTCTCTATCCACTAGATCCGTATAGCACCCAAACCTTCCAGGTGGGGCAAACACTACTGTATCCCGATGTTGCTAGATGTCCTATGCAGGACAAAATAGCCTGGTTGAGAACCACTTCTTCAGAGCAGGGTTTCTGATGTTGAGTTGTATGAACTACTGGATAGGACGTACATGTTTGAACTCTTAAATAACATGCAAAATTTGTTACGTGTATGTTCATTGCTTTGGGGAGAGTGCCTACAACTCTTACACATCCTCAAGAGAGCCATTGGTCCAGGAAAAGAACCACTCCTCTAGAATTTTCAAGCTGTTTTTAAATTTTTCACCATGTTTTCCTTGAGCCTCCGGTATACTGTTGAACTTAATAACTAGAGAGGCTCAGACCACTGCTTAATGACATGTGAGTTCTAATCAGATGTTCAAGTCCAGTAAACTAGTATTGTTAAGAGGCTTACAAAACAAGCCATTTGAAATAGTTTGGAGATCCATGAGGTCCACAAAACAAGCCATTTGAAACATTTTGGCGAGCAGTTGTAAATAGGGAAATTGAGGACAGTATTTTCATGCCTTCTAACATAATGGTCAACCCACTTAACAGAGGAGAATCAAATTGCAGTTCTTAAACTCGAAGTGCAGGAGTAATTAGATGAAAAGGAAGAGAAACTCTCATAAACAGATTACTTAAAAATAGTCTCAGGTGAATATATACCAGCAGGAAAATTTAAATTATAAAAAAGAAATAAGATGGATGTAAGCATGACTGAACTGAATTTAATGGTTGATGTTCTCACTTACTTAATCACATAATGCCACTACTTGGGACTCTATTACTGAAGCAAATCATTTGTTGCATCCAAAGGGAGCTATAATAATGCAAAATGTGCCATGAAATACCCAATTAAATTATTTTAACACATTGATGATTGTGGGCTGGTACACGTGTCCTAGTCTTCCCTCTGCCTGACAGTCTGGAGGGTATGATATGTACTTAATACCTGGTTTTATTTCTCCACTCTGGCCTGTGTGTGTGTGTGTGTGTGTGTGTGTACATGTGGATTCACCACTCTGCTGTAGCCATGAAAATGTTTGAGTACAGCACAGTCAGGAACATAAAGAATAAAAATAATCTGTAAATAAGACAGTCACCTCCTAGAGCATTCCTAGGGGAGGTTGGGAATGTGACATACCAGGAACTTGGAAATGAGGTTTCCTAAACTTTATACTATGGCAGAAGCTTATTGTGGTGAATCTGCCAGGGGCATGTACCTTGCTAACTGATAAAATAGAGTTGTCTGTTGGAAACACACGCTTCACTTGTTTGCTTTGCTTTTGGGAAGGGGAAGGGAGAGAATGTGGCAAACTACCCTTTTCCATGTAAAGTTTTTTCATAAATGTAACTTCTAATGTTATTTTTGACTATAAGGAGTAGATGAACCATTTATAGTTTAGCTGTTTGTAGTACATTGTGAGTATTAACGTTACATGCTTTCATTATAGGACAATACAAAAAAGAAAAGAATTTTCTATAATATTATTACCAAAAGACAACCACTCAATATTTTCCTTTTCCTGTGTTTCAAGTCTAAAAAATCTTTTTTTTTTTTTTTTTTTTTTTTTTTTAAGAACTGTTCTCATTAACAGAGAAAACTGTGCAAATAGCCTGTAATGCTTGGGCAGAGATAGAAATTGTTCATTTTTATATATAAATATTTTGAGTTTCTTTCCTCTAAAGCCTTGTACCCATACCGATACATAGAGGGAATGTGGTCCACCAAATTCTCTGTCATTTCTATCTCAATAGATCCACGATGCACAGAAAGCTTTATTGTTTTTGTACAAAAAGGTATGTTCTGGGGGATGGGATGAGAAGGGAGCTCTAGAAAAGTGCAGAAAAGAGAATTGTATCATCCTGAGCCTACCCTCCTGATGTAACTGAAGTCAAGGTGGAAGGATACTTAGAAACGTAAATGTCCATCTTTTCAGTTTTAAATGAATGGGAACCTACTAACTATTGTAGAGAGCCAGCTTTTCATCTACACTGTGCTTCTGGGTAAATTATAAAAGTTACCCCCCTTCTTGGTGGATGCAGTTCCAATTTATTCACTCACGTTTGTGGAGGGCTCCAATGTAGGCAGCAACCCTTGATTTTTTCACTCAGCAGTATGTGGAAAACACATATTATCACATGTAGATGCACCACCACCACCACCACCACATCAACGTCCCCCTATGAGAGGGAACACTAAATACAGTGTTGACTGCATTCCAGGCACTGTTCTGAGAGTTTTAGAAGTGTCATCCTTTTTAACCCTTAAACAACTGTAGTAGGTACTATTATTTTTTCCATTTTATGTTATTTATTTTTTTAATGTTTATTCAGACAGAGATAGAGCATGAGCAGGGGAGGAGCAGAGAGAGAGGGAAGGAGGGACCGATGGACAGAGGGAGGGAGAATCCCAAGCAGGCTCTAGGCTCTGAGCTGTAAGCACAGAGCCCAACACCGTGCTTGAACTCAAGCACCATGAGATCATGACCTGAGCTGAAGTCAGACACTTAACAGACCGAGCCACCCAGGTGCCCCTTCATTTTACAGATGAGAAAACAGAGGCCTAGAGACATTAGGTTGCTTGTCCAGTGTCCTCCACCTAGCGACTGGCAGGGGTGGGATTTGAAAGTCTACTCCCAGACTTTGTACTCTTACTCACTCTGCCATTCTAACTAATCTCTAGTCAGTAATTTCTTCTCTTGGTTTCTATTAAAATAATGTTCTGTGAACATTTTCATCTGACTGTTTCCTTAGGATAATTTTCTATTTAGTTTTTATTTAACACACTATTAAAGAACACTAAGTGCTGACACTACTCTAAATGTTTTGCAAAAATTAACTCCTTAATATTCCTATCAAGAGATTGCAGATGAGGCAGAGAGGGATTAACTGTAACAAATGCCAGAGCTGAGCTTCCAACCCAGGCAATCTGGACCCAGAGCCTGTTTCCTTAACCATTAAGTCATGTAGCCTCTTCCTCTCTTGAGGAATCAGGAAAGCATCATGCACCGTATACCCATATTTGGGTATAGAACTAGCAAATTGCACTGAAGAAAGAGTGTCTCATTGGGTGATTAGCATGTTAGGGGATTTTGTTCTAGCTAGTTCTTTCTATGCATATGAAAATATAATTTAGTTTATACTCTATATCCAAACTTACCTGGTTACTAATTTCTTTATTAAAAATAACTTAAGGGGTGCCTGAGTGGCTTAGTCGGTTAACTGTCTGACTTTAGCTCAGGTCATGATCTCATTGGTGGGTTGGAGTCCTGCGTCGGGCTCTGTGCTGACAGCTCAGAGCCTGGAGCCTGCTTTAGATTCTGTCCCCCGCTCTCTCTGCACCTCCCACCTTGCCCTATGTCTCTCTGTCTCTTGAAAAAAAAAAAAGTTAAAAAAAATAAAAGTGTCTGGGTGGCTCAGTCAGTTAAGCGTCCGACTCTTGATTTCAGCTCAGGTTGTGATCTCATGGGTCATGGGCTGGAGCCCTGCATGGTGCTCTGTGCTATCAATGTGGAGCCTGCTTGGGATTCTCCCTCTGCCCCTTCTGCACAGTGTATCTTTCTCTCTCTCAAAATATATAATTTTTAAAAAGGGTAATATTATTAAAAAAATAATAATTTAGAGGGGCACCTTGGTGGCTCAGTCAGGCTCTTGATTTCAGCTCAGGTCATGATCTCAGGTCATGATATGGAGCTCTGTGTCAGGCTCTGAACTGGGCTTGGAGCCTGCTTGAGATCTCTCTTCCCCTCTCCCTCTGCCCTTCTCCTGCTCATGCGTGCCTGTGTGCTCTCACTTGCTTGCTCTCTCTCTCTCTCTTTCACAGAAAAAAATTTCTAGAAAACAAAGAATATAAAGAAAAAAATTACATTTGTCCATGACAAATCATCCATACATAATCACTGATGTGTGCTTTAGGCTTCACAGGATTTTTTTCATGGGAGTATAAATACATATACACATTATAAATTGCTATCTTTTCTGGAGTGAAAATTATATTTGGCATTAGTCTGTAAAACTGTAGTTTTAATCTATTACCAAAACAGTCTCCATCCAATTTTTGTTTTTTTGCTGGAAAAAATAACACAGTGATGAACATCTTCTTGCATTATTCTTGATGTGATTTTCTGTTTCTTTAGATTCCAGGAAAAAGAAAAATCACACCAAAGGCTTTGAAAATCTTAGGGTTTTCCAGATGTACTTTTACTCAGCAGGTAATAGGCATTTTTCTAAGTTCTAAAAAACTGTTCATAAAGACCATTTTACTCTCTGAATAATAGGTACTTATATATAGCTAGTTCATACCTTAATCATTTAGTTCTTGTTTTATGACTTCTATTTCAAGTGGTAGTCTTCATTTAAAGTCAACGTCCCCTTTTGATAAACATTATTACCTTACACCTCATTTAATCTTTACATAGTATTTGAATCATTGACAATTTTAGGAATAAAACATTTTATTTTGATTTTGAGAAATTTTCTCTTTAGCCTGAAAACCTTCCTTTAGAGTTTCTTAAAGTCTCATGGTGTGGGGCGCCTGGGTGGCTCAGTTGGTTAAGTGTCCGCCTTCCGCTCACAGCATGATCTTGTGGTTTGTGAGTTCAAACCCAGCGTTGGGCTCTGTACTGACAACTCAGAGCCTGGAGTCTGCTTCTGATTCTGTGTCTCCCCATATCTCTGCTCCTCCCCTGTGTTTTCTCTCTCTCTGTCTCTCTCTCTCAAAAATAAATAAACCTTAAAAGAATTTTTTTTAAGTCTTATGGTGACAAATTCTCTTAGTTTTCTTTCATTTAAAAATGTTTTTAGGGGTACCTGGGTGACTCAGTTGGTTAAGCAACTGACTTTGGCTCAGGTCATGATTTCAGGGTCTGTGGGTTCGAGCCCCATCTTGTGTTCTGTGCTCACAGCTCAGAGCCTGGTGTCTGCTTTGGATTCCGTGTCTCCCCTTCTCTCTGCCCCTCCCCCAGTCATGTTCTCTCTCTCTCTCTCTCTCTCTCTCTCTCTCTGTGTGTCTCTCTCTCTTTCAAAAATACATAAACATTAAAAAATAAAAATGTTTTTATTTTTAATTTATTCTGAAAGATATTTTAGCATGTTAACTTTTATTTTTAAAAGTAATATCTACACTCAGCATGGGGCTTGAACATGACCCTGAGATCAAGGGTCTCACTCTCTTCTGACTCAGCCAGGAAGGTGTTCCTAAAGGACATTTGAGTTAAATACAAAATTCTCTTGACAGGGTTTTTTTTCAGGATTTTACAGATGCTCCATTGTCTTCTGGTCTCCATAGTTCTTGATAAGCCTGTGATGATTTAAATGTTTGTTCCCTTGTATGTAATGTATTGTTTTTCTCTGGCTGCTTTTAAGATTTTCTGTTCATTTTTGGCTCTCAGTGCTTTGACTGTTAAGGGCTAAGCATTGTTTTCTTTCTGTTTATCCTACTTGAGGTTTGCTTAGTTTTGTAAATCTATAAATGTATGATTGTAACAAAATTAAGGAAATTCTGGATGTTATATATTCAAGTTTTTTTTTTCTTCCCATTTCTCTTTCTCTTCCTTCCAGGACTGCAGTTATCTATAAACTAGTCCATATGGTATCAAATAAAAGTTCTGTGAGGCTCTGTATATTTTTCATAATCCTTTTTCTCTATTTGCTTTAGATTTGATCATTTCTTTTTTTTTAATGTTTATTTTTGAGAGACAGAGACATGGCATGAGCAGGGGAGGGTCAGAGAGAGAGAGAGGGAGACACAGAATCTGAAGCAGGCTCCAGGCTCTGAGCTGTCAGCAAAGAGCCTGACGTGAGACTCGAACTCAAGAGCTGTGAGATCATGACCTAAGCCAAAGTTGGACACGTAGCCGACCGAGCCACCCAGGTGTCCCTGATCATTTCTTTTGATCTACTTATAATTTCACTAACTCTTTCCTCTGTCATCTCCATTCTTCCAGTAGACCTATCCATTGACGTTTAAATTTCACATATCTTAATTTTCAACTTGAAAATTTTCATTAGTCTTTTTTTTTTTTTTAGTTTCCATATCTCTCTTTATTCATTCTGAGAAAAATATGTTATTTAATTTATTGAACATGGAATACCTGTTTCACATTCCAGTGTCTGGGTTGTCTGAGGATTGTCCTCTATTTATTGTCTCTACTCTGGCTACTGGGTCCCACTGTCTGGTTCCTTATATAGTAATTTTGGATTATATCCTGGGTGTTGTGATGTTACCTTGTAGAAACTCTGGATTCCATTATATTCTTTTGAAGAGTCTTGGTATTTTTGTTTGACCAGGCAATTAACTGGGTTGAACTTGAATGGTAAACTCTCACTTTTGGGCAGCAGGTCAAATCTCAGTTCAGTTCTTTTATCTTCAGCTGGAGTGCTTTGCAATAGGCTCTGTGCATGTTTGGTTCAGGCCAGCCAGACATGTAGACAGAGGCTATTTGTGGAAACTGGACTTCTCTCTCTTGGGCTTTCTCCTCTCTAGCCTTCTCTCATTATTTTCCAGGTCTTGTGCTAGTTCCAAACCCTGTCCTTCTGTTTTCTGGGTCAGAAGGATTGGTATTTATCTTCTGGAGTTTGAGCTGCCTCATGTGCTAACTTCAGCCTGTCTTTAGGCTGAAAGCTGTAGAGACAAGTAACTGATTTTATGTCTTCCGAGTTTTGACTACCCTCAAGAATGTCTGCTTTTGTTCATGCTTCAGTACCTTTATGTGTGTGTGTGTGTGTGTGTGTGTGTGTGTGTATTGTCCAGAGTTTATAGCTATTATGTGCTGGACCCCTGAGTTCCATAAACACCTCTTTATACCAGAAGCTGGGTTTTTCTGCATTCTAAAAATGTTACATATTTTACATTTCAGCAGTTAAATCTCAAAGGCACTTACGCCCACCTGCAACTTCCATAGCACTTTCTTGGAGTCACATTTATTACATAGGTTATTGAACACCAATTGGCAAAGTTACTTAATGTTTTGTTTCCATGCAAGTGTGGGAGCCCCTGTGATCCCAGCACATAAGCCTGGTACATAGTACCATCTCCTAAAATATTTGAATAAATAAACAAATACAGCCAGGAGATGAAGAGGATTTAAACCACAGCAAAGGTACCCACAGTTGAGAGCATAGGGGTGCATTAAAGAGAAATGTTACAGAGAGCTTTGAGGAATTTGCTTATTGGCTAGATGGGTGGGGGTGTGAGGACCATGGAGGGAGGTAGCAAAGTCTTCAGGATTCTGGCTGGAGCTACTTGGTGGGTGGTTAGAGAGGGCAGGGGAAGGCAGCTTTGCTTTGAATAGGACTGGATTTCCGAGCGTTGAGAAAAATGACTCTTTAGTCTCGCCAGGTCGCTGGTCACTCCTAATTTTTGATTAGCGTTACGCTGCCCTTAGCCCACCTTGACTGGAACTGAGATTAAAGGGGCAGTAACCATCTTTCTAATTCTGAGGTCCTGATCAGGTGCAGCTGGCTCTTCTGTGAGAGAAACAAGTGAGTCTGGAATCCAGGGCATCTAATAAGGAAGGGTGTTTCTCTATGATAAGAGGCTGAGTGTTGAAATTTAATCCTCCAAACCCCTGCTTCCCCAGGACTCCATTAAATTGTTCCTATTAGCGTGATGGCGCCAAGATACCAAAAGAGCAGGGGAAATATTAGAAAGCCCGAGAATGAGGGGAGAGATATTGGAAGCTGTGCTTCAGTCATGATTTAGGAGTCTCACTAAATTCATAAGTGCAAATGTCTGACAGCCTCGGAACCTGAAATCTTTCATCTTCCTGGTGGAATATGAGTTAGCTTGTGCAGTAAAATGAAAACCGGTGGTGAGCGCTGCAGTAAAGTTCATGTTCCCTTAGTAGCAGGGTCGGGATGAGAGCATAATTGCACGTAGAAATGCTGCCTTGGGCCTCCTTTCCTGTAAGTGGCCACGATAAAGACAGCATTTATTACCTGATTCCAGGGCAACCTGCCCCATCCAAACTTTTCTTATTCGCACCTTTGATTTCATCTAGAGTCACAGGCTTTCAGCTAACCCTTAAGTGGAGAGCAGTTGTTCTTATTAGCCCCCGTCAAGGCATTTAGCACCAGAAATGCATCTCCTGATGGAGTCCCCCTGCAATTAAGAAAAACAGGTTTCCAAGGGGGGCAACTTACAGAGTGCTGTGACTTTCAGCAGGGTTTCTGTTGCTATTTATGTTTGGAGGCAGGTCTCACCAGGATGCCTGGTTCTCAGCCACCCTCATAGGCCAGGCACCAGGGGACTGATTGCCTCATCATCAGGGGGAGTTTTATGCTCTTCCTGTCATGCAGTGAGGGGTGGAGCCTAGGGGATGCTGGGTGAAGAAGGAAGCCTAGCAGTTGGCCGGTGACTAGAGGAATGCAGCCTTGAGCGTGTGCATAGTATTTTGCACAACAGAACACCACTGCTAAGCATCACACATGCATCTTTTCATAGATAATGATGTCCAGATCCCAGCCTAGAGCATTGAAATTAGGATCCCATGGGGTGGCCCCGGCATATTGGTTTATAAGCTTCCCAGGTGACACTCATGTCCTGCCTGGGTTGAAAACCACTGTTCTGTGGGAAGTGGGGGTGAAGGACCTGACCTCAGTCTGGGCTTAGCAGAGGATTGCCATCCACATCCTTTGTCCCCACTTCTGGCCCCGATAACTGCAGGCCTCTTCCCTTCCACACAAATAGATGTCTGTCCTTAGATGGTACTGGTGGTGGACTGTCAGTTGGGCTGGATGCTGGAATGAGTGTCGTCTGAAGCCACGGGCTCAAGCATTGGATAGATGGCTGAGCTTGGGGATGGGGGTGGGGCAGGGGAGATGTGGGGTGGAAAGCTTAAAGTAGACACAGAATTAATTTTTGGCTGTGCAACCTTCCAGAAGTTACTTAGCCTGTCTGAATCTATTCCCCTGCTTGTAAAATGCATTATGGAAAAGCAACACCTTGCTAGGTGACGTTAGTCAGCCGTCTTGCAGATCTGGGGCTTGATTTCCTCCTGGGGAGTGTGAGTGGCTCACTGGAAATTCACTACCACTCTGGGAAAAGCCATTCCGGGCACACATTCTGGGGATGAAAACTTGATGTTTTATTTTTGTAAATGGGAAGCAGCATTAGCATTATTGTTTAATTCTGTAATCCTCTGCAATAGTGTTACCTCTTAGGTCAGAGTTACTGGTTTTCCCCAGTACTAGGAATTCTGGCTTTGGCATATTTTCATGTTTTTAAAATGTTATCTTTTAGGCCAGAGGTTTCAAACATCACAGGCCTCAGAATCATCTGAAAAGGCTGATTAAAAGAGATTGCCAGGCCCCACCCCTCGAGAGTTTGATTCAGCAGGTCTGGGGTGGGGTGCAAGAATCTGCATTTCTAATGAGTTCCCAGGTGATGCTGATACTTTGGGCTCAGAGACTGCACTTGAAGAACCACTGTGTAGACTTTTTCTACAGAGTGTTACAGCATTTCCTGGAGTGTAGTGCTTCTTACTCTTAGCTACATCTTAGAATTACCTGAGGAACTTTTAAAAATACTGA
>NW_026057645.1:0-34360 GCF_023721935.1 Panthera uncia | reverse complement strand
ATTTCCTTCCTTTTGAAAGCTGAGCAATATTCCACTGTATGTATATACCACATCTGCCCATCAATTGGCGGATATTTGAGTTGCTTCCATATGGATATTGCCAAATTTCTCTTGGGGGTAGAAACATTGCCACCAGTTGAGTACTACTGCTTTAGGGTAGTACTATTTCTTTGGGAAGCCCCCATAACTCCCCAATCCTCTTAGGCTAGTCAGATTTCCAGGAAAGAGCATCCTTCGAATCACTTGTCTGGAGGGTAAAGATGTGGCTTTCAGATTTCTGAGAGCCCAGTGGGAGAAGCCTATTGGGAATCTCTGCATTCATATTGTATTCCTGCTCCATTATTTCCCTTTGTATAGATATGATAACTAAGTTCTCAACTGTTCCATATGTCCCAAACCAGAGACCCTTTGTTCTCTCTCTCCAAAAATAAACTTTCTGTCAAGATTGCAGGGGTAGGGGAAGAGGTAGGAAATTTAGGAATAGAAATACCTTTTTTAAAATGGAATCTTCCTTATTTTAGTCCTCCACTTCTACAAGCCCCTCTACCAGAAGTGCTTGGTGCTACCTGTTCCTGAACCTTTTGGAAATGATATGCTATAAATTGGGTTGATTTTTAATTTTCCTTGTTACTGGCTTGGGATCTACCTTTCTTGATTCTAAAGCTTTTTAACTTCTAAAATTCTGTTGCTGTGCTCTTTAGTGTATTTATGGGTGTTGTCTTAGTCAGTTCAGGCTGCTATAACAAAGTACCACATAGACTAGGTGGCTTATAAACAACAGAAATTTATTTCTCACATTTTTGGAGGCTGGAAATCTGAGATCAGGTGTATTTATTTGTTAAAGAAATGTCTTTTACTCTGGGTTTTAGCAGTATTTCAGAAGGGAGGAAATTTAGAAATGTATTTTAATATTTTAACCCAAAAGATTCTATTTTGTTTTTAAAGATTTTTGAAATGTGTAAAACAGTTTGATCTATTTAAAAAATGTCTGACTTAGACTTACAAGAATAAAGTTCTCAGAAAATTTTATTTGTTTCATTTGTCAGTCTGCTTTTTTGTATATAACATATTTGAAAGAGTCAAGTATACTGGGTAGGTAATTGTGATTTGAATTGTCTGAGGGAATTTGATTAATTATATATGAAAGTGGTATTAAATGTTTTAAAAGGATTAATCTGTTAAACTTATTAGTTATTATATGTTATTCAAAGAACAAGTGAAATTGAGGTTTCTATTTTTAGCCAAAATTTCAGAAATAAAATAAGATCTTTCCATTTTTCTTACTATGTTAAGTAAAGCTATTTTTAAAATGTATAAATTTTAATAAATATTCATCAAAATCTAGAAAATAACAGAGAATTTCTTTCCATGCATGAAAGCCTGCCCCTCCATCTCCAGATGTTACTTACCTATCACTTCAAAATAAGAGAAGATAGCATAAACATTGAAAAGTGAAAAGCGAATCATACTGTTTGAGAACAATATGCCTACGTAGAAATATAAGATAATACAAAGAAAAGCTAGACGACCAGAGACCATATAATTAGGATACAATATTTAGGGCAAGGCAGACTAGTTCTGAGGTTTTGCAAAAGAGTGTGAGATGAGTTTGGAATGGACCGGAATGTGGGCAGAAGTGGATGGAGAAATGTTTTTGAGAACAGTCAGCCCTTGGTTACAGGCAAGATATGGAACATAGGGAAAAGGAACTTTCATGGATGGCTCCATGAGTTCTGGCATAAGCAAATTTGGGGATGGGGTTTACTGAGATGAGGAAGAGTGGACTATGAGTGGGATCTGGCCATTAAGAGTTCAGCTGTAAAAATATTTTTTGAGATACCTGTTGGGTATTTCAATGAAAATATTGACTAGGATGATAACAGATACAAAGCTTGGAAAAATGATCTGGGCTGGCAATAGATGTTATTTCAAATCTTATGGGGAGGGGAGTTTGTTAGCTCACTCAGGAAGAAAGAAACATATAGTGAGAAGAAAGGGAAGCCTATTTATAGTTTGTGACACATAATGGTAAATTAGTAGGCTGCAAAACCTATAAAAGTGTTACATCTTATATGATGGATTTAAACTGCATTCTGAACTTAATTTATTAGACAACACAGATTATTTTGATGTGTAAGAAACATTTTTCTTTATTTAGAGAGTATTTATTAAGCTACTTATGAGAATGGCACTATGCTATTAATGTGCTGTATAAATTAATTTAAACAAGCACAGTCTGTACCTTCTGTCAGGTTTAAAATACTCTCCCTCCTCCGCTTCACACATGGAATTACAAAGCCAGAAGGGACCTCAAGTCCATATAGTCTGAGCCCTAGTCTCTTATCTGGATCTCTCGTGTAGTATTTTGACAAGTGGTGGTTGACCTTTTGCTTGAATACCTGCAGTGATAAGGAATACTCACATTCATTCAACTTTATATTCTTTTAATTATTTCCTATAATTGTTTCTTAAAAATTTCCTCACACTGAACTGAAGCATTCTTCTCTGCATCTTCCAATCCTGATTCTTATTTTGCTTTAAGGGGCCATCTAGAATATAAATCTTGCAAATATTTAATGATTATTAGTGAGTTTTCTCATATATTGTCACAACTTCAACATGCAATGTGGCAGATTTCTGAGTTCTGTCTAGTTCTCTGATCCCTTTCTGCTATCATTTCTCTAAAATGTGACTCCCTGAGTGAACCCCAGTACTGTGGATGTGAACTGACCAGTGAAAATTTGGTCCTACTATGGTCCATCTTGTTTGGACACTGAATTTCTATTAATGTAGCCCAAGATAACTTTGTATTTTTTTTTTTTTTTTTTTTTTGAGCACAACTACATTACAGTGTTATCTCATACTGGAGCTTGAAATCTATTAAAATCCTTTTATGTACCAGCTGCTAACCATACCTGCTCCCTCTAGAACTGGTACATTTGATTTTTTTAAACTTAATTATAGGGCCTGGCTGTTATCCTGTGAAATTTCATCTTTTTAATTAGGCCAACCCTTTCAGCTTGTCAGGAATTTTTTACAGCCCGGTTTTGTCTTTTAGTACATTTGTTGGTATTAACCTGAAATTTTGTAAGCAAAGCTGACATTTTTGTTCAAGTAATTTTCGTATACGTTCTTTATCTTGTGCTTACAACACCAGGTGCAGTTTTTATGAAAGATCTTTCCAGTCGCTGGAGGCAGGGTAGCACCTGATAGGAAAGTGGGATGTGAGTTCCAGTTCAACCACACTAGCTGTGCAGTTTGGGCAAGTTCTGTCACTCTCTTTGCCTTTTTCTCCTTATCTATAAAACAGGAAGAGTAATAAGTGCCTTGTGGATTTTGTTCTGAGAGGAAAGAATAATTCCCATAAACCACTTAGCACAGCTCATGAATAAGATGGGTCTTGAGTATTAGGTTTTGGTTTTAGTAATTCCTTTCCAGTTGGGGGTCTGAGGTCTGGAAGGTTTAACTCACTTGTCCAAGGTGACAAGCCAGTCAGAGAATGAATCAGGACTTACTTAGTCTGCAGGTGCTAAAGCCAGAAATCATTGGATTCTAACTTTGCCATTTGCTAATTACGGAACTTTGGATTAGTTACTTAAATCTGCTTACCTTCAGTTTTCTCATGCACAAAGTGGAGAATTTAGTATATCAATCTTATCATTAGAAGAATTCAATGTATAACATGAATAAAACCCATAATGCCTTCCTACACAAAAGATAATCCCCTTTCCTATCTTTCTTAATGTATTTCTAACTCAAACCCATGGGAGTTAAATTGGATAAGATATGAAAAGCATTTAGGGTATGGTATGGCACATAGAATGCATTCAACAAATAAGAGCTAATTTGACAACGTGTTATATCTATGGGATTTGAGGAAATAAGAAACTATTTCTGGGTGATTCTCCTATTGTTTAATTAACATAAAATATAGTTTCACAGTGATTTAATTTTTATTTATTTTAAAACTTAAGTGTTTTAAATTAAAAAATATACCATTTGAGGTAATAGAATCAAGTGATATTTACATTGTTGAGGTCCTGTAGAAGTTGAGAAGAGTGAAATGGCAAAGTTGACTGTTGAACTCAGAAAAGATTTACGACAGAAGGTCCACTTAGGATGGGCTGTCTTTTACAAATGCAAAGTGTTTGAAATATTTTATCAAAGGAAGTACCCACTGGGGCACCGGTGTGGCTCGGTTGGTAAAGCATCAGACTCTTGATTTTGGCTCAGGTTATGATTTCACGTTTCATGTGTTCGAGCCCCCCATTGGACTCTGCACTGAAAACACGGAGCCTGCTTGGGATTCTCTATTTCCCTCTCTGTCTCCCTCTCCCCAGCTTGCGTGCACACATGTGCTCTCTCTCTCTCTCTCTCTCTCTCTCATAATAAAAATCATTTATTTAAAAAGTACCCATAAAGATTTAAAGAGAACTACTTTGCCTTTAACATGTAGAGGCAATTGCCAAATTATCAATGGGTTGGTGGGGAGGAACAGACCTGAAAGAGAATTTGAACTTTTATTAATTAAATAGGTACCTGGTAAACATTGATTTAAATGGATTTTAACAAAAAATGAAGTTACATTTCTGTACACATGGACTTACATATGAACTTTACTAGGGTAAAGATGTTCAAGCAAATATCTCCGGTTTCTTTCTCAGGCATTAAGCTCATGTGGAGACAGGTATGGAATTAGTAGTAGCATCTATACTGTATTTAATGAGTGTTTACTATGTACCAAGCACCATCTTTTACGTACATTTAATTTTTTTAATGTTTCTTTATTTTTGAGAGAGAGATGGAGCACGAGGTGGGGAGGGGAAGAGAGAGGGAGACACAGAATCCGAAGCAGGCTCCAGGCTCTGAGCTGTCAGCACAGAGCCCAATGCCGGGCTCAAACTCACAAACCACGAGATCGTGACCTGAGCCAAAGTTGGATGCTTAACCGACTGAGCTACCCAGGTGCCCCTATCCTTTATGTACATTTAATCCTTACAAGAAACCTGTGGGAAGATACAGTTATTATTTTCATTTCACATGGGAGGAAATGAGGCTCAGAAAGATTAAATACTGTCTTGGAGGCCACATAATGAGTCAGTGATGGAGCTGACATTGACTGAGAGAGTCAGATTTAAGAAATTGCTCTTAGTCATGTGAATACGGGAAAGACTCCTACCCAGCCGGAGAGGAGAGGTCATGGAGAGAAGACAGGTTTGAGAGACTGCTGGATTGACCAAAGGTCAGTCTTTGACCAAGTCTGAGTTTTGGTCTGATGTGATGGTATATAATTCTTTCAACATAAATACTGAGCAGCCTTAGGGAGTTTGGGCAACTATTGATATGCCCCGATTCGAAAGACCCCCCGAAAACAAACCACCAGAGTCCAGAGTCAAAGCCAAGCGGCAAGGGTCGTTTATTGCAGGTTCGAACCCCGTCCTCTGCGCACTCGTTGCCGGTGACGCTAAGAGGCCCCGAGCGAGGATCTTACAGCTTCTTTTATAGGCAGGCACAAACAAGTTAGGGATTTTTTTTGTGGTTACAGAGCTGTTATTGGTTGACATTTAAATTTGAACACTCAGCAGAACTTGATTGGTTCCTGCCTTTAGGTCAGACCACAACTGGGCACGCCCTGGCTGGTTCCGGGAACGGGGAAGGGGGGGGGTCTTTACTTTGCAGTTGTGAGTACACCTGGTAATTTTTCTCTTAGTCTCTCACTATAATCTACTTCCTGTGTCTGTTTCTGTACATGAGTTCAGGCGGGAGAGAGAACAAGACATTTACAGGTTATAGTTGTGCTGCATTTTTGTGCATGATTCTCAAAGCTCTTCTATTTGTGGCTTAATTCCCTCTAAAATGTAATTCAATCCTCCCCCCCCCCCCTTTTTTTTTTTTTTGGCATTTCTTGCGATTTTTTGTTTCTGTGTAAATGTCCTTGCCTTCTCTTCCTGCCTTGCTGAGTCTCAGGCAGCATGGCGAGCATCTGAGTTAACACTGCACTAGTCAACCAGATTGCTCATGGACAACCTGTCATTAGGGTGTCTTGAAAAACAGCCCCTTAGGGTTGAAAGTCTATTTGGGTATACATTGTGTTGCCTGGTACATATCTGCCATCAGAGTTTAGGAAAAAATAGTTAAAGGAAAGATAAAACTTTTTCCTTGAACCAGTTTCACTGCTTAATAAACACCACACAGCACCCATCTTCAGGTGAAGGCAGTGGGAGTACAGTCTGGCTTCAACTTTATTCCATGAGATATAAAGTGAAAATCAACTAAAGCAGAAAACACACACACACACACACACACACACACACACCAAAAAACAAAAGCATGGAAAGAAACAAAAACCTGTTTCTTCTGCATACTGTACTGAAGAGACAGTGTGAACAAAGGTAACATTTTTACCTACAAATTGGACAAAGTTGGCATATTATGAATTTTATTGACCCATGGAAATCTGGAACAATTAATGAGTTCAGAGTGAATTTACTCATTTACAACAGCTTAAATTTTTTACAAAGAGCTGGATTATTAATGATCATATAGTAAGATAAATAGTATTGGTTTCTTCCTGATGCTGAATTACTTTAAAAAAGTATTAGTTTTACAAACTAGTGTCACTGATAAGTAAGGTAACAACTAAAGCTGTGAAGAAATGTTTATATACTTTTCTTAGCTGAGATGCTCATTATTTGCTGGGGCAAGATTTTGATGAAATAGCTGGTATTTAAGCTATAATTTGCCTGAAAAATAATCTATCTATGTTTGATAAAAAGGTCTTACATATAATTCTTATAAAAATTCATAGTTTTTGCATAGTCAGAATATAAAGAACAGAAATAGCATGTAAATAGTATACATATTAATAACATGCAGTGACAGTAAAATGTATATATGACAATATCGTATAATAATTGAAGAAATTTTGAAAAAAAAGAGCAAGAGGGGCACCTGCATGGCTCAGATGGTTGAGCATCTGACTTCGGCTCAGGTCATGAGCTTACAGTTCATGGGTTCAAGCCCTAGGTTGGGCTTTGTGCTGACAGCTCAGAGACTGGAGCCTGTTTCAGATTCTGTGTTTCCTCTTTCTGCCCCTCCCCTGCTTACGCTGTCTCTCTTGGTCTCTCAAAAATAAATAATAAAAAGTGTTTAAAAAAAGGCAAAAAAAAGCTAGAGAGTCTAAGGAAAATAAAAATCACCAATAATCCTACCACTCAGAAATAAGCTTTTTTGGTGACTTGTAAATAATCTTTTCATAGTATCTTTTTTAATTGTTAAATTTTTCACTTTTATTTTTTCTCTAGCTGTATGAAATATAATTGACAAAAATGGTATATATTTAAAATGTCAGTGTGATGATTTCATGTACATATACATTGTGAAATGATTACCACAATCAAGGTACTTTCATATATCTTTCACCTCACATAGTTACCATTGTTTTATGTGTGTGATGAAAGCAGTTAAGATCTATTCTCTTAACAAATTTCAAGCATATAGTAAACTATTATTAACTGTAGTCACCTGGGTGTACAGTAGATCTCCAGAACTTATTCATCTAATAAGTTAAAGTTAGTACAGTTTGATCAACATCTGCCTATTTCTCCCACCATCCAGCCCTGGCAACACCTTTCTACTCTGTTTCCATGAGTTTGACTTTTTCTTAAATTCCACGTGTAAGTGAAATTATACAGTTTTGTTTTTCTCTGAATGACTTATTTCACTTAGCATAATGCCCTCATGTTTCATCAATGTTGTCACAAATGGCAGGATTTCTTATTTTTTTATGGCTGAATAATATTGCATTGTGGATATATACCACATTTTGTATATCTATTCAAATTTTGATGGGCACTTAGGTTCTTCCCATATTTTGGCTATTATAAATAATACTGCAGTGAACATGGGAGTACAGATATCTATTTGAAATTCTAATTTCATTTCCTTTGGATATATGTCTAGAAGTGAAATTGTTGGATCATATGATAGTTCTATTTTTAATTTTTGGGAAACCTCCAGAATATTTTCCATATGACTATGCCAGTTCACATTCCCATGAATAGTGTACAATGGTTCCTTTTCTCTAGACCCTCACCAACATTTGTTATTTCTTGTCTTTTTGTTAATAGCCATTCTAACAGGTATGAGGTGATGTCTAATTATGGTTTTGATTTGCATTTCCCTGATGACTAGTGATGTTGAGCACGTTTTCAATAACCTGTTGGCCATTTGTATTTCTTTGGGAAAATCTCTATTCTAGTACTTTGCCCATTATTCAATTGGATTATTTGTTGTTGGTTTTTTGTTTTGTTTTGTTGCTTGTTTTTGGCTATTGAGGTGGATAAGTGCCTTATATATTTTGAAAATTAACTCCATATCAGATACATGATTTGCAAATATTTTCTCTCATTGCATAGTCTACCTGTTCCCTCTATTGTTTCCTTTGCTATGCAGAGCTTTTTAGTTTGATGTAGTCCCAGTTGTTGTTTGATGTGGTCTCTTTGTGCTTTCATTGTCTGTGCTTTGGATGTCAAATCCAAAAAATCATTGCCAAGACCAATATCAGGAAGACTTTCCCCTATGTATTTTTCTAGGAATTTTATGGTTTCAGGTCTTGCATTCAAGTCTTTAATCCATTTAACTATAAGGGAACTTTGAGGAACAAGATTTATCATTTACGAGTCCTGGAGGGCATAGGACACACCTGAGGACTGCACAGGGATGTGCTGGGGAAAGAGAACCTGGGGTTCTGCTTTTATTAGGGTCTGAACTTGTGGTGTCGAGAGCTACATGGCTTCATTTTATATTGGGTAATTTAAAGCGTAAGAATGGGAATTATGATACAGGAAAGGAGAAATGGAGTCACTCAAGTAGTTTGAAGAGGGACCTTCTTCTAGTTCTCTATCTGGTTGTTTTGCTAGTAGCTATGTCATATAGCTGGCGATATGGTTATTCAAGATGGATGTCTTTTGAAAAGGGTGCCTTGACAATCAAAAGCTGATTGTCAGGCACTTATGCTACAATCAAAAGCTTAATGTCAGGCACTTACACTACTGTGTAGCAGTTCTCTTTTACTCTCATGTTGTATACTGTAGTATGAAAATACCACACAATTTTAATTTTAATCATTCTGTTGATGGACATTTGCATTGTTTTTAGCTTATGGTTATTAGGAATAGAACTGCTATGAACATTCTTCTGTGTGTCTTTTGGCTAATATATGAATTTACTACCCTAGAGAATATTCCTAGGAGAATTGTTGTTTCATAGAGTAGGTAGGTCTGTGTTTAGCTTTTTAGTATATACTGCCAAACAGTTTCCAAAGTGACTGTACAAATTTACACTTGCACCAACAGTATTGAAAATTCCAGTTGTTCCTTATCCTCTTCAACCCCTGGAATTACCAGTCTTTTAATTTAAACCATTCTGATGAGGCTTTGGTCTCAATTTTCTTTTTGCTGATGAATAATGATTTTGAGAATTTTTAAATTAGCTTATTGGCAATTTGGATGTACTTTTTCTGAAGTGCCTGTTAAGACTTTCACTCTTTTTTTATTATTTAAATGCAAGTTAGATAACATACAGTGTAGTCTTGGCTTCAGGAGTAGAACCCAGTGATTTATCTCTTACATATGACACCCAGTGCTCATCCCAAAAAGTGCCCTCCTTAATGCCCCTCATGCCTTTCACTCATTTAAAAACTGGATTGTCTCTTTGTAGAACTTCTTACATTTTGGATATCACTTTTTTGGCAGCTATATTTATTATGAATATCTCCCAGTCTGTGGCTGGCCTTTTCACTCTCTTAATGATATCTTTTGAGAATATTATGGTTCTTTAATGACTAGATAGTAGCCCAATATAAAAATACAGCATAGTTTTAAAAGTAAAGTAACTGCCACTATTTGTATATGGGCTATGATTCTATAAAGTAAAACAATACAACTTTTTTTTTTTCTGGGACTAGTTACTATTTTCAAGTTAGGAGTCTTTGAAAGTCTCTCTGAGAGCATTGTTGTTTCTAGACAGAATTGTTAAATAAGGAGTTTTAGTTTTTGCATACTTCCTACTCTTTTTTGAAACCTCCAACACATCTGTCTTTTAAATCCTTTCTTCATTTACTTAGGTCTTAACTCTGAGGTAATATGTTCACGGATAAGCACTGAGTACTCCAAGAGTGATTCTAGAGGCAAATCTACTGCATCAGCAAATAGAAAAAACTTGCTTTCAGAAAGTTTTAAATTGCTAATTAGTAACTGATTTCTTTGAATTGGTATTGAGTTATAGTGGATTTTATCTCTGCAATGAGGCTGTAAGCCCCTATGTCATAAGCTTCTTTGGAATCAGACAGAGCTGAACCCTGTGCAGTCCCCCTTCATCTCCCACAATAAAGCTAGTTACTTCTTTCGAACTGTCAATGTACTTTGTGTTCAACTTTATTCAACTAATTTCACAATATTATAATGATTTATTTACATGTCTGTCTCCTCCTTTCTCCTCTTTCCAATCCATGCCCTGCCCCCAACCACCTCAATAAGATTCTATGAAAGGAAAGACTTGATTTATTCCTGTTTGAATCTTCAGTCCCTGCCTGGCAGTGTCTAGCACAGTCTACCAGTGTTTGGGGAATAAACAAAAAATAATTTTTCAGTAAATATTTGTTGAATTGTTAACATAATTTTTTGATCACTGAATATCTGAAAATGAAAGCTTATTGATCTTTTTTACTGAACATAGTAGATTTCTTGGCTTTTAACACAGAAGAAAAGTCTTTCATTTTATTGTAAATCTCTTACTCCACAGTGGAGTTGTTTTTGGGAGAGGGAGGAGTAGCTAGAGCTATATGCCTTTGCAGCCTGCCTGTGGCTAGCCATATGCTTTTACTTTCATAGTATCCTTTTTGACAAAAGTATGCAAAAAGTACACAAAAAGATGCTTTTAAAAAGCAAGTTTATTTTAAATATATGATTGTATTTGCATTTGTACATCTTCTTTCCCTTTGTTTATTAGAAAACAGGGAGGTGTTTAAAACTAGTCTCTGAGAAAAGGAGTTTATACTTCTAGTTTATTTATTTATTTTTTAACGTTTATTTATTTTTGAGACAGAGAGAGACAGAGTGTGAACAGGGGAGGGGCAGAGAGAGAGGGAGACACAGAATCTGAAACAGGCTCCAGGCTCTGAGCTGTCAGCACAGAGCCCAACGTGGGGCTCGAACTCACAGACCGTGAGATCATGACCTGAGCCGAAGTCAGATGCTTAACCGACTGAGCCACCCAGGCGCCCCTCTAGTTTTATTTTTTAATTCAGTATAATTAGTAGCGTTATATTAATTCAGGTGTAAAATATAGTGATTCAACAATTCTGTACATTACTCCGTGCTCATCCTGCTAAGTGTACTTATTCCTCTTCACCTATTTCACCCATCCCTCCACCCACTTCCCCTTTGGTAACCACCAGTTTGTTAAGAATATGTTTTTGTTTGTCTCTTTTTTTTTTTTGGTTCATTTTGTTTTGTTTCTTAAGTTCCACATATAAATGAAATCATATGATATTTGTCTTTCTCTGAGTTCCATCTGTATTGATGCAAATGGCAAAATTTCATTATTTTTTATGGCTGAGTAATATCCCGTTGTGTGTGTGTGTGTGTGTGTGTGTGTGTGTGTACCACACCTTCTTTATCCATTCATCTATCGATGGATACTTGGGTTGCTTCCATATCTTGGCTATTGTAAATAATGCTGCAGTAAACGAGGGGATGCATGTATCTTTTGAAATTAGTGTTTTGATTTTCTTTGGGTAAGTATCCAGTAGTGGAATTAGTGGATCATATGGTAATCCTATTTTTCATTTTTTGACGAACCTCCATACTGTTTTCCACAATGGCTGGACCAGTTTCCATTCCCACCAATAATGCACAAGAGTTCTTACTCTCCACATCCTTGCCAAAAGTTGTTTCTTATGTTTTTGATTTTAGCTGTTCTGACTAGTGTGAAGTCATATCTCATTGTAGTTTGATTTGCATTTCTCTGATGATGAGTGATATTGAGCATCTTTTCATGTATCTGTTGGCCATCTGTATGTCTTCTTTGGAGAAATGTCTGTTCATGACTTCAGCACATTTTTAAACTGGATTATTTGTTTTCTGGTGTTGGGTTGTATAAAATCTTTATATATGTTGAATATTAATCCCTTATCAGTTTGTTATTTGCAAATATCTTCTCCCATTCAGTGGATTGTCATTTAGTTTGCTCACTAGGTTATTTGCAGAAAGAATGCTTTTTATTGTGAAGTTTTCATTGTGATGTAGTCTTAATAGTTTAATTTTGCTTTTGTTTACCTTGCCAAAGGAGACATATCTAGAAAAATATTTCTTTTTTATTAAAAAATTTTTTTAAATGTTTTTATTTTTGAGACAGAGAGAGAGCATGAGCAGGGGAGGGGCAGAGAGAGAGGGAGACACAGATCCGAAGCAGGCTCCAGTCTCCGAGCTGTCAGCACAGAGCCCAGCGTGGGGCTCAAACTCACAGACTGTGAGATCATGACCTGAGCTGAAGTTGGACGCTTGACCGACTGAGCCACCCCGGTGCCCCTAGAAAAATATTTCTACAGCTGATGTCAGAGATTATTGCCTATATTTTCTTCTAGGAATTTTATTGTTTCAGGTCTCACAATTAGGTCTTTCATCCATTTTGAATTTATTTTTGTATATGGTGTAAGGAGGTGGTCCAGTTTCATTCTTTTGCATGTAGCCATCCAGTTTTCCCAGCACCGTTTGTTGAAGAGACTTTTTCACATTGCATATTCTTGCCTACTGTGTTGTAAGTGTTGTAAATTAATTAACCATATAATCATGGGTTTATTTCTTGGATCTCTATTCTGTTCCATTAATCTATGTGTCAGTTTTTATGCCAGTACCATGCTGTTTTGATTACTGCAGATTTGTAGTGTATCTTGAAATCTGGGATTGTGATACCTCCAGTTTTGTTCTTTTTCATGTTGCTTTGGCTATTTAGGGTTTTTACGGTTCCATACAAATTTTAGGATTATTTGTTCTAGTTCTATGAAAAAATGCTATTGGTAGTTTGATAGGATTGCATTAAATCTGTATATTGCTTTGGGTAGTATGGACATTTAAAAAATATTGGTTCTCTCAGTCCATGAGCTTGGACTATCTTTCTGTTTGTTTGTGTCATCTTCAATTTATTTCATCAATGTTTTATAGTTTTCAAAGTACTAGTCTTTTACCTTCTCGGTTAAGTTTATTGCTAGGGTATTTTATTCTTTTGGTGCAATTGTAAATGAGGTTGTTTTCTTAATTTGTCTTTCTGCTACTTCATTATTAGTGTATAAAAATGCAACAGACTTCTATATATTGATTTTGTACCCTGTGGCTTTACTGAATTAATTTATCAGTTGTAGCAGTTTTCTGGTGAAGTCTTTTGGGTTTTCTATCTATAGTGTCATGTCATTGTGGAAATTTTACTTCTTCCTTACCAACCTGGATGCCTTTTATTCCTTTTTGTTGTCTGATTGCTGTGGCTAAGACTTCCAGTACTATGTTGGATAATAGTGGTAAGAGTGTCCATCCTTGTCTTGTTCCTAATCTTAGAGGAAAAGCTCTCAGTTTTCACCTTTGAGTATGATGTTAGCTGTGGACTTTTCATATATGACCTTTATTATGTTCAGGCACGTTCCCTCTAAACCTATTCAGTTGAGAGTTTGTGTCATGAATGGATGTTGTACTTAGTCAAAAGCCTTTTTATGTCTGTTGAAATAATCATATTGTTCTTATCCTTTCTCATATTCATGTGATGTATCACATTGATTGATTTGCAGATAGTGAAATACCCTTGCATCCTAAGAATAAATTCCACTTGATTATGGAGAATGATTTTTTTCAGTTTGCTAATATTTTGTGGAGGATTTTAAGTTTATGCTCATCAGAGATATTGACCCATAATTTCCCTTTTTTTTTGGTAGTGTCTTTATCTGGTTTTGGTATCAGGGTAATATGGACTTCATAGAATGAATTTGGAAGCTTTCCTTCCTCTTATTTTTTTGGAATAGTTTGAGAAGAATAGGTATTAACTCTTCTTTAAATCTTTGATAGAATTTATTAGTGAAACCATCTTGGTATGGACTTTTTTTGTTAGGTATTTTTTGATTACTGTTTCAATTTCATGCCTAGTAATGAAATTTCATGCCTGGTAATGGTCTGTTCAAATTTTCTATTTCTTCCTGATTTAGTTTTATGATTTCATATGTTTCTAGAAATTTATCCATTTATTCTCTAGGTTGTCCACTTTCTTGGCATGTAATTTTTCATAAGATTTTCTTATAATCCTTTATATTTCTGTGGTATTGGTTGTTATTTCTTTTCTTTTCTTTTTGATTTTATTTAGTTGAGTCCTCTCTCTCTCTCTCTCTCTCTCTCTCCCTCTCTGACGAGTTTAGCTAAAAGTTTATAAATTTTATTGATCCTTTCAAAGAATGAGCTCTTGGTCTCATTGATCTATTCTATTGTTTGTTTTTGTCTCTATTTCATTTATGTCTGCTCTAATCTTAGTTCCTTCTTTCTCATTTTAAGCTTTGTTCTTTTTCTAGCTTCTTTAGGTATAAAGTTAGGTTGTTTATTTGAGATTTTTTCTTACTTCTTGATGCAGGCCTGTATTGCTGTAATCTTCTCTCTTAGAACAGCTTTTGTTGCATCACAAAGATTTTGGACTATTGTGTTTTCATTTTCACTTGTCTAAAAAAGGAGTTTATACTTTTTGAAAAGAGATTAAATTGTTCCTTGTGAAATTATTATTGATTGTCTTTAGAAGGAAAGGAGTGGTCCAAATGGCAGATAAATATTCCTCTGTTTAATTTAAGCCACAAACTTCTCTTATAGTGGACAATCACCATGTATTAATAAGCATTTTGGGGGGGTTAGCATTTTGGGGTATAACCTTAGAGCTATAACTGGGGCTCTGAAGAGGACACAAAGGAGAAAAGACAAAGCCTCTAGCTCTAAGACTCCCTTAGAAGTAAGTTGTACTGTCTTGCTTTTTGAGGTTTGATATAATTCTAAGGGTGTGTAATGTAACATGAACTGTTCTCAAAGAACAAGTTATTTTGGAAAGTTAATTGTATGGTAAGTTTCTTTTCTTAATTATTTTATCTTATCTATTGGTAGCACTTCTGGTGTTTTCTAGGGCTACTTGTATATGTCCATACTTTACATGTTTTCTAAGAGTCAGAAGAGTATTAGTAGCATTGATCAGACCATTTCCCCCAAATATGGACAAATGTGGACCAAGCATACATATGTTCTTAAGAGTAGAAGGATATATTGAATGGTTCCATGACAACAGTTATGTGAAAAGTGCACATGATAAAGAATAATGTTGGAGAATAAGACTATTTGATATCAAGACTTATTATAAAGCTACAGTAATCCAGACCATATTGAGTTGATATTATGAAAAACATCAATAGATCACTGGAACAGAAAAGCCCAGAAATAGACCCATACTTATGTTGTGTTTACACCATCCATTCTACTTCTAGAAAACTAATTTTCTACAAAGTTGCAAAAGCAGTGTAGTGAAGAAAGAATAATGTTTTCAACAAATGGTATTGGAACAAGTGGATAGCAATGTGCAGAAAAGGGGTGTTGAATTCATATTTGAACAATGTACATAAATTAATGCAAAATGAATAATAAAAGTAAATGTGAAACCTCAGACTATGAAACTTCTAGAAGAAAACATAGGTTAAAACTTTTGTGACCTCGAGCTAGGCAAACATGTCCTAGATGCAGTATTGAAAACATGAGTTATAAAAGTAGTGATTGATAAGTCGGACTTTATCAAAATTAAAAACTTTTGCTCTTCAAAAGACATTGTTAATAGAATCCCACAAGCCACATGCTGGGATAAATATTTGCACCTCTTATATTTGATAAAGAATTTGTATCCAGAATATATAATGAGCTCTCAAAACTCAATAATAAGAAACAAGAAACTTAATTAAAAAAAGGAAACATTTAAAAAGATACTTCTCCAAAGAAGATAACAGCTAGGAAAAGAAGCACACAAAAAGATTCTCAAGATCATTATTTATTAGGGAAATACAAATTAAAGCCATAAAGAGATATCACCTATACCTATTAGAAGAGGTATAATTAAAAAGGTTAATCATACCAAGTGTTGGGAAGAATTACTACTGCTGGTGGAAAGGTAAAATGGTACAACTACTTTCAAAAGCTGGCAGTTTCTTAAAAAGTTAAACATATACACACCATATGATCCATCCATTCCTCTCTTATGTATTTAACCAAGAGAAATGGAAAGACATGTCCATACGAAGACTTCTACATGAATGTTTGTAGAACTTTAGTTATGATAGCCAAACTCTGGAAACAATTCAAATGTTCATCAAGAAATGAATGGTATGGAAACTGTTATACTACTGAGTAATAAAAAGGAACAGATTTTGAAACATAGTACACAATAAAAGAATTTAAAAATAATTATACAAAATAAAGGAAGCTGGACAAAAAAGAGCACATACTGTATCTTTGCATTTATATATAATTCTAGAAAATGCACACTAATCTATGGTAGATGACAGATAAGTGGTTGCTTGGAGATGGGGTTGGAGACAGGGTAGGAAGGTACAGGAGGAAGGAATTACAAAGAAAATTTGGGCGGGGGGATAAAAGATATGTTTATTATTTTTATTGTGGTGATGGTTTCTTAGATGTATAAATATGTTTAAGCTTTTCAAATTGTACACTTCAAATATGTGCAGTTTATTATAAGCCAATTATACCTAAATAAAATGATTAAAAGAAAAATTAAAAATTAAAATAATTTACTTAAGATAAAAGTGCATAAGGTAAAAAAAGATCTAGTAGTGGTGTTTTAAAATACTTAAAACACTATTATGTGATATATTCATTAGAGGTAGAAAATTTAACTAGATCCCTCTGGAAGTTTAAATGTATTGATACAGGGGCATCTGGGTGGCTCAGTCAGTTAAGCATTTGACTGTGGCTCAGGTCATGATCTCATGGGTCGTGCGTTCAAGTCTCGCATCAGGCTCCGTGCTGACAGCTCAGAGCCTGCAGCCTGCTTCCTATTCTGTGTTTCCCTGTGTTTCTACCCCTCTCTTGCTCACACTATCTCTCAAAAATAAAATAAAACATTAAAAAATAAATATATTGATACAAATAGCACAAAGCTATTAATGGCAGCTGTGGCCAGAGAATCCAAAGAGTTAGCTTTGGGAGGAAGTCAGGAGAGTTAAGGTAGTTTTTAAAATTAATTTTGGGCACAGGCAATGAACGCCTTGGCACTATTTTTGAAATATAGTGTTTCTCATAAATCCCTTGTTAGATCACTTTAAAGAATTCATTAATAGTTTAGAGACTTTTTTAAAACCAAGCAGAGAATGTAATGAATATGCTTTATATACTTTATAGGAGATCTGTACCTCCTATATTGGAAGCAGTGAAATATGGAATAAGGGCAATATTCATTGAGGCCCCCCAAGTCAGAACTCAGAGCATAATTAAATTCTGTTTTGTTGCTAAAATTAAAAACTGAAAAAAATTAGTGTTGGGTCACCTATTTAAAATAAATACCTCTCACTTAACAATCTAAGTCTGTTTATTTGGCTCTAAATATAATGCAGAATCATCATTGTCAGTGAAAGAAGGGGGCCAGTGGCAATGGGGATAGCCACAGGGGAAAATCTTTTTTTTTTTTTTTTTACAGGAGTGACATAATTTCAGCTGATACTAGTTGAGTGTAGTTTACATATCTTAACTGAAATATTAGTGTCTGGATGACAAATGGAAAGTCATTAGTCATTTGGCTGTGTTATTCATAATGACAGATTTAGAGGGGCAAGGAAAAACTTGTGTTAGCATAGTTTGCAACTTCCAGTAAGGTAATCTTACATATTGGGAAACTTAATTTCCATATGTGGAAAAAATAGTTAAGACCTGTATTGCATTTACAAATTGAAAAAAAGAATGGATGATAATCTGTAAAATGCTCTTGCTTTCCTGCACCTCCCTGGAATTTATCCTCATATATATAATTTGTAATACAATGTTGTCTAAGACTGAAGAGCTTTGCTTAGTGCTAAGTGGAATAAGACTATAGTAAATCCTTCCTGAGACAATTAAAAAATACTTGAGGAAGTTTAATTACATTAATAAATAATTTAAGTGTAGATTTTTTAAAACCTTATACCTTTGACCAGAAGCATAAATAAGTAAGCCATGAGATAAGTGGGTCTTGTATAGTAGATGTGAATACTGAAAGTTAAAGAACATAAAAACTCTAGAAAGCAGCACCGTCTCCCACTCCTTCTATTCTCCTTTTATTGCTAAATATGGTCTGGATGTAATTAAAACAAAAATTATGGGGCTGAGGTTTCATAGTGTAAACTCAAGACAAGAATAAATTTAATCTTTTCCAGCACCCATTTTAACTTGCCTTTTGCCAAATTATAGTCAGAAAACAAATTCTTTTGAATAAAATTTCAGGAAAAGTAAGAGGAAATTATATTACATACACTCTACGTATATATATATGTGTATATATATATATATATATATATATATATACACACACACACATACACTACATATGCACTATACATATATATACCACATATGCTTACATATGCTACTAACGTTAAACTGTGGTACAAAAGAACTTTACTTATGGTCTTCATGTTTTTGCGTAAGGTATCTAAAAGGTATTGCATTACTTCTAATTACCAGTTATAGGATTGCAGGGTGCTTTTTGTCAGTAAAGAGTTAGCTATATTTGCAAAAATAGACAAACTCACTTAGTCCCATTACCTGAAAAGAGACTTAGTCTGATTATTCTAGTCTTTCATAAAATAAATTCCAACATGCAGTTTCTTTAGACAGGAAAGGGGTTATGCCTTGGAACATGGCAAAATCAAATCAAAAATTGAAATCAGGGATATACACACATAGAGAATTAGAACTATAAATTGGCATTGTTGTATGAAGATCAAATAGAATCTTTTCCAAGTTCAATCTCTTCCTATTCCTTAAGTGAAATTGCTGATATATCTATATGTGGCTGCTCATTATCATGCTTTGACTTACCTCTTCCTAGAGTAATCCAAACCATGTCTCCAGCATTCCTTCCCACATGCCTCTTATCCTCTCTTTAGTCTAAATCTCTTACCTCACCCAGATGGCTACCTTACTGTCCTTCAGAGAACAACTTCTGCTGGGGCTTGCTCTCTCCCCAAGTGCCCTCCCCTTCCCCTTAGGTCAAAGACACATCTCTTTTGAAAAGCTATCCAGCGATTTCTTAATTCTCTGCACTCTATAACACATTATTTGTACCATACTCTTGGTACTTGATTTAATATAACATAAATAATTTTTAGTTAGTAGGCTCCTAGTATACAAGCATCAGGACATAGTATTGTGTATATAGTATCATTTTAACTATGGATAGAAAAATGTATAAAGGGGGGATTTGAAGAAATGACTATGATTTAATTTTTTGTATATATGTGTGTGTTTGTGTATAGATGCATATATGTGTATACATAGTTTTCTACAATGAGGATATATATATATTCACAGGAGAAAAGGGAAAACAAGTTGAAAAAATATAAATGATAAAAGAGTCTCTCAGACAACATCTCATCACTAAGTTATACTATTATATAAAATAGGGGTAGGTAGTATATTATTTTAAGAACTTAAAATAATGCAAAAGTGAAATTTTTTTGATGAACTTTCAAGAAAGCAGGTTGAATGTTTTCATTACTATTGCTTCATGTGAGTGAAATTAAAAAGTATAGGGACGCCTGGGTGGCTTAGTTGGTTAAACATTGGACTTAGCTCAGGTCGTGATTTCTCCGCGTTGGGCTCTGTGCTGACAGCTTGGAGCCTGGAGCCTGCTTCTGATTCTGTCTCCCTCTCTCTCTGCCCCTCCCCCACTCACACTCTGTCTCTGTCTCTCTCAAAAATAAGTAAACATGAAAAAAAATTTTAAAAAGTATAATTCCACACAGATTTTTCTTGCTAAAGAGAAATGTTTCTTCTACAACTCTGAGTAGTTGGGTAGAAAGCAGGTTACTTTAATCCTGAACTGACTCTTTGCAGAGACTCAAGGGGAAGGGAAGCTTGACATCCTAGTCTCTGCAAGCTCTTCTCTGCTGTGATGGGTGAGGCATGAGGATCTTTGTCAGAGCATATTAATGAATTTTTGGGAAGGGCAGCTGTGGGTAAGAGTAGGAGGTGAAGTGTTCTGCACAATGAAGTGAGAAAGTGGAGCTTCTGGAAGGAAATCCAGAAAACAAGCTGGGAAATGTGAGGAGACTCTGGAGGCTCATTGCTTTAATTGAAAAATACTTATGGAGTGCCTAACATAGGCAGGTATTGGAGATTCAGTAGTGCACAAAAGTGATAAAAATTTCTGCCCTAGGAGAGTTTATATTGTAGTGGGCAGGAGGCTGAAGCCTGAGCAGATTTGGGGGGCAGGGAGCAGGGTGGAATGGGGGAGCTAGAAGACTTTTAAGAAAAGGGATGTTCAGTGTTTTACGCATTGCCGCCACATTGTCCCCAAATTTCTAGCAAAGGCACAGTGTTTCCAAATGCCGTGTCAAAGAGATTTTGGGTTATATTGGGGTTGAGACAAAGCAGGGAAAAGAGATGAGGCTAGAGAGCTGGCAGCTCAACTAGACACTGCCATGGAGTCTTCTGGTCCTTGTGCTCATTATTGTCAGTACCTCTGACCATGCCTCACACTTCCCTGTTGTGATGTGCTGAGTACTCCAGGAGCCAAGCCTACTACACACACTGCCTGTATCACAAAGCAGGCATCTCCTCCTTTTCTGTTTTACTCTGTTGGAGAGTTACCCAAGTCACCTTGCCTATGCAGTGATATTTTGCAAGGTTTGTCAAACCCAGTTGTTTCAACTTTAGTTTGTGGTCTCTGCCTCTTTATTTTCTCTGCTTAAAACTTTTCAATGGCTTCCCACTACCCTCAGGAAACAAGATATAAGAGACATGCAATCCACTGTCCACTGACTCCTGCTTTGGCCCTACTGGTTAAATTATAATTTAATTGTCTCTCCTCCAGAGAAGTTTTCTTTGACTTTCCTAGGTTAGATCTCCCTGTAGTACCCCTACAGTGCCCTGTAGTTCCTCACCTACTGATTTCACCCATACTAGCTTGCTGTATAGTGCCTAGCTTCTTTGTTAGATTTTACATTTCAGTTGTTCACCGACCAGCTTCATCTTGCCTACCTCTGTATCCTCAGAGCTCAGCACAGTGCAGAGTAGGAGCTTCATGGTACAGACAGCAGTCCCCATTGGCCTGGAGGTTAGTTAAAGTGACAGGCTCTAAGCTGTCTTTGGAATTGGCTTCCTTTCCCATGATCAAGGAGCTTTGTGCCTGGGCAGGGTTTTCGCCACTAGGCTGGATACACTCCCAGGAGACTCATGGAGTGCTTCATGGTTATATATTCTGTTTGGCTTGTTTAGGCCCAGAATGGGACCTTGGGTGCAATTCATTTGTAAATGTTCAGCACACACAAAAAAAAACCACAGGATGCCCACAGAGAATTAAAAGTTAGTTAACCGCAGAGAACCAACAGCTCTGCAAGAGCAACCAATAGTGAGTGTCCAGTCACTAACTGACTTGTTACTACTCTCAGGGTAAGGAACGCAAACGCTTGCCTGTGATAACTGAGTTTTGCCTTTGGGACTTTGGGATTGTTAGTGTGTGTGCAAAATGACTTGTATTCTGGTAAGGCCCTGAGTTGTATAATCTATGCAGTTTCCTTCACCCACTGTATCTTCCCGAATTACAGCACTCAGTTTGACATGCAGTGTTCTGTTCACTCTTTACAGGACTGACTTCAGGGGTGTCAGATGTTTCTGCTTCTTCTCACAATTCATAATGTTCCTTCCTTTGATTTCTATACCCTGTCTCCTCTCACCCATCATCTGCTTCTTTGCCAGGGTTCAGTGACACACCTCTGGCTTTTTATATTTATTCATTTTTTTCTCAGCCAACATTCCTACAGAGAGGTTGTTATCATGTTTATGTAGACTCTGCCCTTGATGCATCTATTTTCCTATCAGAGGCTCCAGAACCCTTGGGGATCTGAGAGGGAGTGTGGGGAAAAACCACCTGTGTGAGAAGCTACTTAAGCTGCACAGCAAAAAGCCATTGTCTGTGTGCCTAGTGAGCTCTCCACATCAATCTTTTCAGTTCTACCTACACACGCTGGCAGCCACGCTGTGCTCTAATTTTGAGGGCAGTTTATGTGCTGACGGAGAAACACATCTACATCAAATCCTTTCCTTATCACCCCATAAATTTTAACAAACTGGGTGCAGCTAGGTCCTGATTACCAGAGGGTAATTTGGGGTGGTCTGTTTTTATTAACGCAAATATCAGGCGTTCTATCAGTTCTCTTTCATGTGCACCATCAGGCCACATGACGTATGCCAATTAAGCTTACAAAAATTGAATTTGACATGAATTATTTTATCTTGTACAGAGATATTTTCCTAAAGCCATTAATTAACCTATAAGAGAGAGAAAAAATTGGAAAAGTTACACATTTCTTTTTTTTTTGAAATGGATCGCGAAATCTAATTTGAATAACAACTTTAAGAAATTACATGCTGTTTCTACTTGATGTTACACAAAAGCTTTGCTTCCTCTCCTTGTTGGACACCTCCGTTGTCATGGCAACAGTTGCGATTTCACAGATGCAACAGTGCATTTGCTGAGCAGGAAGACAGGACCATTGTTTATAACAATAATTATTAAAGAATAGGTGTCATTAACATAAGACTCATTATCAAACGCATTAGAGAAAGGACAAAATGGAATGTTGATACCACATGAGATCAGGAAAATACTGGGAAGATAATAGCATAAATATATAAGACACTTGAGCATTTGAGCTTTTTTGTGTGGACTAATTCAGCATGAATATAAAAATGTATGGAATATAAATAAGGTCATTAAAATTTAGTCCTCCAAACTTAACCTCAGAAATAATCTAGTATAAACTCTTAACTTGTTCTAATGCAAAAAAAAAAAAAAAAGTACTATTCCTCAGCAAGCTGCATGTATAATTTCTTGTGGAAAATCAATGAACTCTAGAAATTTATATTGGTATCAGGAGAAATGCAGAGCTAATCATAAGGTTTCAAAATTTTCACCTCCTTATTAATGAAATAAATATATTTTCTCATAACATCTGAGAAGATTCTGACTAGAGTACATGTTTTTATGGTAATGAGCCATTACATCTAGGGAAGTAATCTCAATTGAGCAAAGTAATTGAGTTTTTAATACAATTTTTTCTTGCATATGTGAGATAACTAATTATTTCTCACTGAAAAGGAAGGTGAAGTTGAGCCAAATTGTGTTATTCTTGAAGGTATAAAGAATAACTCTGAGCTAAAGAGCAGTTGCTAGTAGCCCTCTAAACTCTCTTATTCATCCTTAAAAATCATCTAATAATATTCTCCTTTGGAATTACTTGAAAATAAATGGGCTGGGTAAGAGTCTTTCAATTTCAAGAGAACTCAGGATTTAGGTGAAGTGCTAATGAATAGTTCGTGAACCCATAGTAAGTCTGCCAACAGCTTTAATAAAGTCCCTGAAATGCTGGGGCATCTCTCTTGTTACAGTGTGATTATTATAAGGTTGTACTTTCAGTGACTTCTTCAAGGTTTAAGCTTTTCCTTCTCTAACATTTATAAGACATCTTCACATACCAGGCGTTACTAGATTTGCCGGTTTCGGAAAGTAAATGACATATTCCTGTCAATTGCTGTTGTGAAATTCCATCAGCTGTGTCTTCACGTTGTTTCTAAGCACATTGTGGTTGTTGTTGTTTTTCATTTTCCTGTTTTTGATTTTCCTTTTACTGATAAAAGATGATAACAAAATTGATATATGGATTGTAAGATCAGGTTCATTATTCCACATTGAATAATAGGATTTGA
This sequence comes from Panthera uncia, assembly GCF_023721935.1. Taxonomy (NCBI): domain Eukaryota; kingdom Metazoa; phylum Chordata; class Mammalia; order Carnivora; family Felidae; genus Panthera; species Panthera uncia. Next base: position 10,328 of record NW_026057645.1, on the reverse strand, counting down.
TTTTTAGAAATGGAAACCAACAGGAAAATGTGGATTTAGGGACTTTCTATATTGCTTTACATCAAAAGTAACACTTAATTTAAAAGAGATTTTTTTCAGTATGTGGAGCCACTGACACTAATTAATGTTTCACTGCACAGAGTGGAGAAGGCATGAGAGGCAGGGAAGATTATGGGACCATGGTATAACCAAATAATGAGGGAGTTTGCAAATTTTATACCAAATACTTAATCAATGGGTGAATTAGAACCAACAACTCAATTTACCATAAACTCTCAAAAGGCCATCAATCTAAACAACCGGTGGCTCCACGTCTGTGGTGAGCATGTCAATAATTGCGATGATTAGCATGGCACACAGTTGTGAAGGTCACGCTAGTGAAAGGAAGAACATTTGCGTGTGTTTGAGTATATGGGAACCATGTATGCGCAAGAGGCAATTAAATATAGTGGTTAAAGGAATGATCTTTGGAGTCAGAGGGAGGGTTCTAATCCAGGCTTGGACTCTTACATGTTCTGAAACTTTAGGTAAGTTAAATCCCTATGCCTCTCAGCTTAATGCTGTAAAATGGGAATAATAATTTCTAATTCATAGGGTTGAGTATCAATGTGTTAAAAAACAGTACCTTGCATATAATAGGTACTAATAGTTTTTGATAGGCTTAGTGAATTTTTGTATGGTGGAAGGAAAATATCATTACTCCTTTTAATTTTAATAAAAATGCTTTTGTTCTAGGAAGTAAATGCAGAAGAACTATAACTAAGATAATAAAATTTTTAAAATAGGTTTTTGGATTACTATACAGAGGCTTACTGTAACTCTTATGTATACATTATTCTTTACTGTCTAATGAACTTTAACGTTGTCAGTTGTAAACTTACCTGGACAATGGGCGATACAAAATTTTGAGCTTTCTGCTAGGGAGCTAATAAATATGTGAATATTGCATGTTACTATTTTTATTATAAATCAAACACTCAAGAAAGATGGCCCAACTATGGTTTGGTGCCACTTCTTTGGAGTAATTGCTGTCCTCACTCCTGGATTAGAATGCTCACGTCTGGATTGCTGCCTTACTTCATGCAGTGGTGCACTGGTAAACGTTTGCTCTCCCAACAACAACCGTAACAACATGACCATAGCAACCACAAAAGCCCAAACTTGTAGCATTTGCCAATTTTCACAGGGTAAATACTTCCACCATGGCTGATTTCAGCTGTAATTACTAAATATTTAACAATTAGCTCTCCAGTAGGAGCCAGCTCCTGCACATCCTGTGCCATAAAGTGTCTCAGTTTGAGAAGCAAATTTGATCTCATCTCCAAATGTAAAGTCAGTGGAAGGAGTGGGGTGCCTGGGTGGCTCAGTTGGTTAAGCGTCGACTTCGGCTCAGGTCATGATCTCACAGTCCGTGAGTTTGAGCCCCATGCTGGGCTCTGTGCTGACAGCTCGGAGATTGGAGGCTGCTTCGGATTCTGTGTCTCCCTCTTTCTGCCCCTACCCTGCTCATGCCCTCTCTCTCTCTCTCTCTGTTTCTCTCAAAAATAAGTAAGTGTTAAAAAAGATTAAAAAAAATAAAGTCAATGGAAGGAGCTAATATTTTCCTTATTGGAATGTCAAAGTGAGTACAAATGCTTGGGCACAGATTGATGGAAACATATGAGAGAAAAAGTCAGCTAATTACTTTTTTGGGCTTTTCATGCACATGGAAGTTCAAAAGGCAAAGACATCATGATATTTATAAGAGCTTTCTGTTGGTATTTATGATTCTGAGTAGGGAGCAGTTTATCTTTATACAAAGACATTATATATGCCACCACCCCACACACACTCTGTGTGTATAATTAATTGGATTTTCCTTGATAATAATTGGATTAGCTATTAAGGCAGAAATTCACTAATCATATCTATATATATATGTTATATATATATATTATATATAATTCTTACATTTATAAATACCATTAAATAATTTGTGAATGTATTTTATCATTTTTTTTTTGGTTAAGTATTATAATCGATGCTATTTTGGGGAGTAAATTAGCACTAAATTACAGATGTCTGATGTAAAAGAATGTTCATTTTGAAAAGAGATGTAATTGAAATAATTGAACCTTTCATTATGGTTGAATTTTCCTCTTGTCTTTTTCTTTTTAGCAGTAATGATAGATTACAGAATTAATTTCTTTTACATTTTGTGGTTTGATTAAATCCCCTTAAATATTCTAGAGAGAGAATAAAAAAAAAACCCAAAACCAAGTTTATTTAAAGTCCTGGAATTGACTTTCTGACAGAGCTTTCTTCCTAGGTTGGCTTTAGTAGAAAAGATAGGGGTGTGGATTTGAATTGCTGTTAGAGAAAAAAGTTTGGTCTGTACTCTTTTTGCAGGCACAGAATCAGGAATTATTTTAATCATATTCACAAACCTGTATTAAACACCTACATTATGCAGAGCACTGGGCTGGGAATGCAGGAGTGGGTGTTATTAGCAGTGTTTGGGGCTTTATTCCCCCTTAAGAAGTCTTGAGCTACATATAAGAGATGCACACACAGATTTGTGGCTGTTACATTACAATCCCCCAATTGCTGGAGAATTTCACCATATGTCAGAACTTCCTTACTCTGATAGTTTTAGCTATGCCAAGTTATTTTAAGAAATTGATGGGTGATCAATAGCAGAACTTTTTGGAGAGTCTTTAGGGAGGAAAACAAACCATGTCCAGGCATTTGTCCCAGGTACACATATATAACATAAAGGAAATCCATTACTGAGCCCATATGCCCAGACATCTCAGTGTCTCACCTATGTTATATGCTTCCTGTTTCAACTTCCCTGTCTCCGTGATAATGCAAAGTATCGTCAGCATTAAGGAAGAGGAGTTAGAAATGTACAGCATCAAACAGCCAGAATACAGTCAGGATTTCAAGATGAATTCAGGTCAAACTCCCCTGGGAAGAGCAGTTCTCATAACTTGGTGCAGGTCTCAGTGTGAGTTGAAGAAATGAGACATTGAAAAAGAAGGAGAGAGAGAGAGAGAGAGAGAGAGAGAGAGAATCATTGATTTTGCAGGGCTGTTGATAGCCATGGCAAATGAGCTCTGTCATAGGAAAGAAAGGGAGCATCTCTGAAAATAGAGATGAGAGCGATTCAAAAATAAAGAGAAGAAAGCAAAGATTTTAGGGCATTTTAAATTTGATTTTTGGGAATTTGGATATATGTAATTCTTGCATATATGGCTGTAGGTAAATAGCAGAGAAATAAAATAGAGAAAGAAACTGGAAGTCTATTATTACACCCTGTTCAAATATTAAGTTATTTTTTTTTCCTACAGCATAATTTTTTTTGGTCTATAGATTTCCATCCTTTTTTACCACTAAATTCAAGAGCAAAGCTATATGTGGATGATAATGCAATATCCTGGCCCTGAATTTCAAACTATAGATGAATTTTAAAGTGAGATGAGTTATTTTAGCTGATACATCCCAGATTTAAACTCAGATGTTGTAGTTCACAAGGGAAAAATATTCATAATGTCCAAGAATCTATGCAAGGCAGAAGGAGTCAGCACAGGCTCACCTAGGTCATTTATTGAGATGTTTTCAAGGCCATTGATCCAGTCTAGGGAATGGAGCTAACATTTATGTGTACTTACTAGATGCTAGATACTGTGGTAAGTACTAATATTTGTATATATCCACTCTACAGAATTAGATTGTGAAATCATAGCTATAGGAAGGAGGAATTCAATGCTTGGAGAAGTGAAGCAGTATGTGACAGATTGTACAGGTAATGCTGGCAGATCCATATGGGCTTTACTGTGAGTGTCAGTGCTGCCCACTGGAGAATTCAGGTGTACAGGTGTAAGTTAATGGGGTTGGTAAAGCTCTTTTACACACCTTAGTTCATTAGATTCTGGGAGGTAGATACTGTTATTTACTTAGTTCAAGTATAGTTGACACATAATGCTACATTCGTTTCAGGTGTACAACATAGTGATTCAACAACTCTATAGGTTATGCTATGCTCACCACAAGTGTAGTTACCATCTGTCTCCATACAATGCTATTACCATACCGTCTTTCAGCAGCCAACATGTAAAAACACCTCTTCAAGCTAGACATAATAATGTCAGTATGGTTCAGGCTTGGCTTCTTCCCTCGTGGAGGACTCAGGACTGCTCTTTCCTGGTCAAGCAAAGCTTGAATTCCTTCACAAAGACAGGTATAAAGACCTAAATCCAAGGCCCAGGGAATGGGAAGAGCAGTGGTTAGTTTCACAGTGTGGTTAGAGGACTCTGAGTCCCTGAGATCCTCTCCGGAGGTCCCTAAGAGTCTTCCTTTTCCAACTACATATCTCTGGAGGCTGAATCTTCTTCATCTACTTCAATGAAGATAATACATCACTACAGGTTGAGTATAGAAAGCCAACATGAGGGTTCAGCTGCCTTCTGTTAAGCCAGATGTTAAAGATTCTTGAAAAAAAAAATACAACAATATCATTCTTCTCACATTTATTTTTGTTTTGGATAGTATAGCTATTTTTATATTTATTGTTATATAAAATAAGTAAACATTTAGTAATTTATTTTGTATGTTAAATAACAGTTAATAATAGTTAAATATTGAAAAATTTTTAAATTTTACTTTTTTACATAGTAAATCCCAGTAGATAAAATCCACACAAACAGAATTTCTTTGGGTTCTCCAATTTTTAAAGTTTATAAGAGTCTGAATATCAAATATTCGAGAACCTATGATGTAGAGCATTGTTTCTCTATACTAGAACACACTTGATAAGATAAAATGGGTTTTCATATGACTATTACATTTTGAAAATCCATCAATAATTTAAAACCCAATTTCATTTTCAGCAGTGGCCTATGTGGTCAAATTTTTGTCTCATTTATTAGTTTTCCAAATCCTCAAAAGACAAAAATAACCAGTCAAGAATATCAGAAATCTCAAATTCCCCAATTAATCAGATCAAATCAAATCTACCATTAGAAGTAGTCAGGGAAAATATGCCAGACCTTCATTTTAACAGTTTAATTGGACAATTTCGTTAAGTCCATGTAATCTTCATAATATTACTTAGGTCTCTACAAATTAGATCACAAATCTCAGTTAAAATCAAATCTAGCATCTATTTCATGGCATAGTTTGATTTAATTGATATGTCTTCTTTCTTGCTAAATAAAGTATACCAGGCTGCTATTTCAGTTATTAACCAATACCTTTACAAGCCAGTCCAGTAATTCTTGACAAAATCCCAGAATATTTTATCAATAAATAAAGTAGATGCATGTATTAAATTTAGAGTAGCACAGCTTTACTCTTTATAAACTCCACTGCAGACTAGGTGCTATGTCCCTAATCTGCATGGATTAAAAAGCCATGTTGGTGTCACTAACTTGACATCGTGGGGTGTTGTATACCCAGAGGACCAAATAATGATAGAGAAAGGGGGTCTTAAAATTCTAAAATAATAAATGAATTGACCAATTGTAGCTGGCACATGACTACTCAGGAAGAGATAATATGAGTTAGCCTGCCTTGCAGTTATGAATGGTGAGTGACTAAGTTATCACCAATGACATGTGAATTAAAGGGATATTAGAATCTGTAAGGATAGAGGGGTCACTCCACTGGTTTGAGCTCCTGAATAATTGTGCAGCAGAGTCTATCTATCTGCTCTTGATTATCACATGAAGAAGAAATAAACTTCTATCTTGGTGAAGCCATTGTATTTTTGTCTTTGTTACAGCAGCTTAGCCTTCAGTGAAACTAATGCATATTCAAAATAAAAATATAGAATTTCGATATAACACCTCTAAGAATTTAACATTTAAAATTATATAAAAGGTCCAATCGGCAGACTTGATTACATTAATTTTATAATTTTAAATGTTTATTCTTTTTTAAAAAAAAATTTTTTTTAACGTTTATTTATTTTTGAGACAGAGAGAGACAGAGCATGAACGGGGGAGGGTCACAGAGAGAGGGAGACACAGAATCTGAAACAGGCTCCAGGCTCTGAGCTGTCGGCACAGAGCCCCACGCGGGGCTCGAACTTACGGACCGCGAGATCGTGACCTGAGCCGAAGTCGGACGCTTAACCGACCCAGCCACCCAGGCGCCCCTTAAATGTTTATTCTTGGGGTGCCTGGGTAGCTCAGTCAGTTAAGCATCTGACTTTGGCTTAGGTCATGATATCTCACGGTTCAGGGGTTTGAGCCCCATGTTGAGCTCTGTGCTGACAGCTCAGAGCCTTGAGCCTGCTTCAGATTCTGTGTCTCCCTCTCTCTGTCTCTGCCCCTTCTTCACTCATGCTAGGTCTCTCTGTCTCTCTCTCAAAAGTAAAATAAACATTAAAAAAATAAATGTTTATTCTTTTATCAACCAATAAGATTTTAATAACTAAAAGTATTAGTAATTGTCCATTGCAAAGCTACACAGAAATAGATATTTAGCTCTTCATTCTAGCAAAACCTGAATGCATTATAACCCTTTTGCATTGAATTTATTTTTTTATGGCTGTTTTGCAGACTTATTTTAACTCATTTTGGGAAGGAACACTTCGATTGAAATTTTCCTAAAATTTCCCTACATCTTTCTCTATATCTTCCTTACCCCAACACACACACACACACAAAGATAGAATTGCTGTTTTTCATCCCTTACACTGGATGTTAAGTCTTCATTCTGCTATTGGCTCCCTGCACCTGGGTTTTCTGGCTTGTTGAACTTCAATCTACGTACAGAATGAGAACCTTCAGGAAAATTGACTCATGGTAGAAAAGTTTTCTGTTCCTGGAAATACTCAAGGACAAGAGGACAAGAGTATGTGACAGGGAGATCAAGATGTCAGTTGTAGTTGGGACAAAGGTCTACAACATTTTAACCCATAGGATGTACTTGATATTCTCATGTCTGATACTCCCGTGGACTCACTTACCAGTGCCATGCCCAACTGACTAGTCATAACTTCATCTCTCTTTCCTTCTCATGAAAGCATACCAGAATGCCAGTGAGTGAGAAGAAAATAGACCAGTAATATTGCATGTGTTCTAATTTATTGCAAAATTCAAATATCTAAACTTTAATACTTTTAGTTATTATTAGCTCCAAATTATTTTTTATATTTCCCAATAATTGAAGTTGTCATCATGTTGTAAAATTCTTGATTTAAGAGTTTTAGACTAGGTATATTTTGAGGTTTAAAAAACAGAGTTAAGGAATTCCCAATGAATTCACTCTCAATATTAGCATAATCATGGTTGCAGTTTTTAGGTTCTAAAACTCCTTATAAACGAAAGCATAATACAATGCTTGCCATAATATATAATATACAAAAGAAACCTATGTTGTTTACACATAAAATGGTCTTTGTTTTCCATTTCCATTTCTAAACAATGATTGGTGGGATATGAAATATGACATATATATGAAATATATATATATTTATATATATAAATAATATATATTATATATTTATATATATAAATATATATATATTATATATTTATATATATATGTATGTATAATAAAAATAAACTCTGAAGCTTCAGGAAACAATGCTAACGAGGGAATGCAAATGTTGACCAAGGGGCTTTGTTTGTTGAATGTTCAAATCCTGATAATCTATAATTTTTACAAATTACTTTAGTTCTCCATACTATCTGATTTTGAAATGTCATCCTTTAAAAATGGCATTATACTTTTAACCTCAAATAAAAAATGAGTTCTATCTTCCTTCTATAAATAAAAGCCTATGACATTCACTTACTAGGGTAAATCTATTCAAGATTAGACTTTTTATTTTGGGCTCCCCATAGCATCTGATACTCTGTGTTTTCTAACTTATCACAGTCATCATAACTTCTTTAAAGTCCCCCTCTCACCTCTGCTGCACCGGAGACCCATGGGGGCAGTGACTATTCTAGTCTAGCTCACTCCTCTATTCCCAGCACTTGCACAATGGCTGCCACACAGTTAATTCCCAGTAAACACTTTAAAAAAATTTTTTTTAACGTTTATATATTTTTGAGACAGAGAGAGACAGAGCATGAACAGGGGAGGGGCAGAGAGAGAGGGACACAGAATCTGAAACAGGCTCCAGGCTCTGAGGTGTCAGCACAGAGCCCAACGCGGGGCTCGAACTCACAGACTGTGAGATCATGACCTGAGCCGAAGTCGGACACTTAACTGACCGAGCCACCCAGGCGCCCCAAATTCCCAGTAGACACTTAAATGGAACAAATTGAATTGATCAGAATTAAGTCCTCAATAAACACCTCTCAAATGATTAAAGCTCAGTTATTTGGGAAAGAGCTCATAATTGAATAAAAGCAACATAAAACTCAGATTCAAAACAGTAATTTCAATTATGTTCTAATTCAAAGTGTAGCTGTATTCTTTCCTTAACCTTTTTCATGGACCGAGTACTCAGGCTCTTATGTTCTGTTTCCTATTCCTTGTAGACTGGTGCTAGCTGGGAAAAAAAATCTAAATTTTTCTTTCTGTGACTGATAAACTGGATATTTAGAATCATATAATTTAGTTACATTAATCATCAAGTTTTTCTACGTCTCAGTTTTCCTTCTCTAAAATTAGGGAATTGTGTTGCATCTGTGCATCATTTATGGAAGGGAAATTGTTGTTTGGCAGTGAGCTTTAACTGCCTAGTCTCTGTGGTGATCCAGCTATTAGGGGAAGGTGCTAAATATAGAATTCCTCTGAGTTCTAGTCTCTCTCTTTTCAAAGGTAGTTAGTTTAAAACTCATAGTTATATCTCAGATATTCAGACATATAACTTTATTTCTCCACAAGTGTTCTTAACCTGTCTCTGAGCCCTGTTTTGTGTGGTGTAGGTGTTTAATCTTGCTCTTTATAGATAATGGTCTTTCTGGTTTCTGTCCAGATTCTGTTAGCCTCTTTTTGAGTAAACAGGGTTTTTCTTCCCTTCCTTTTCCTTTTCTTCTTCTGCTGGATCTGGCAGCAGGGGTGCCCTTGCTCAACAGCATCACATTTTTATTTAACGTTAGTCTTAGGGGAGAAGCCTCTGGTCCATTTGCTGTCCTCAGACCCCACTGATGAGGGGCTCATCTTCTTGGCATGCATCTGTCCACCTCTGCTCTTGCTGTATCTGCTGTCACAGTATGGCTGCTGCAACCTAAGGTTTGTTTTCTCTGCACTGCCAGTATACAGTGGTTCCTTTCCACTGCCTTTCTCTTACAGATTTGCTTGAAAACTTGCTGCAAGTCCTGTTCAGTCCCCAATCAGGGAAACTTATGCTCTCTGCCGTGGGGCCACTTACCCTGTGGTGACAATCCCAGTGAGTTTATCAGCTGGGCAGGTCATCCTTTGAATTCCCTCCTGGAGACTGAGAGAAACTCCAGGTATGTTTGTAGTATCTCAGAAGTCTCCCTGCCTACACCTGCCCCACCACCATTTCTACTCTACTGTGGCCATCTCTTGTCAGTTCGGGGCTTATGGGAAGATGGGTTCAGATTGAAAAATAAGTTATAAATTGAATGGAAGGCGGTGAGGTAGTGACAATGAGTGTAGACGACAGGATAAAATTGTTTTTAAGGGAAGGTAGAAAAAGAAGGCATTCTGTATAGGGAGATTTGGTCCAGAGAGTTTGGCTTGCTAGTGGGATACAGAGTGAATACACTGCCTTCAACATCTCTCATGCGTCGTCTTTCTTGTTTTTTGTTATCTGTGGAACCTTCTTCCGTGACTAAGTTTACATTTCATTTGTTTATTCAGCAAATATTTATTTTAACCCTACCATGCACCAGGTCCAAATCACCCACATTTGTACATTTTTGTCATATTTAATATGTTTTACTGTGAAATTTCAAAATAATGTAAAATTGATGATATAGCAAATGACTCCCCTCCAATATATGTGTTGGTTTGTACTTTAATCTGATCACAGGAATTGGATTTTTTTTTTTTTTTTTTTTTTTCCTCCTACTGACATTGTGTGGCTGCTGCAACCTGAGGTTCATTCTGTCAGCATGGTCAGTGCCCAGTGGTTTCTTCCCATTAGTCATCGAACTAGGACCTAACTGGAATAAAACTGCTCTACTACCAGAAACTTGCCCCACAAATATTAAGACAGCTCTTTCTTCATTCCCTTTATACCTGGACATAATTTGGATCCATCTCTTTCCACACAGTTTCTGGTAGGATTTGGTAGCAATCACACAAGACAGAATAGGTGATTAAAGTTTGTCAACATAAACATTCATTCATATACATTTACTCTTGACCTAGAAATTTCCCTTCCAAGTAGATTTAGTGTCTAAAGGGGCATATGG
>NW_026057644.1:0-18790 GCF_023721935.1 Panthera uncia | reverse complement strand
TTCCTTTCCTTTCCTTTCCTTTCCTTTCCTTTCCTTTCCTTTCCTTTCCTTTCCTTTCCTTTCTAATATTTACTTATTTCTGAGGGACGGAGGGAGAGAGCACACAAGCCCAGGAGGGGGCAGAGAGAGAGGGAGCCAGTGGATGTGGGGCAGGCTCTGCACTGACAGCAGAGAGTAACCCAGGTGCTCCCAGGGCAATCCTTTTAGATTGGTATCTTCATTCCCATTTTATACAACTGACTTATCTCAAAGTAGTACTTCAGGAGCTGTTTTCTAATAGAAAGACTCCCACCAGTTAGTTCAGTGGCTGAGGCTAGAATATTGAGGGTAGAATAAAATAATTCAAATCGTGAATTGCTTCTGGCCAAGTGACTTATCTCTTGAATTTTCATCTGTAAAATGGGGATATTCATTCTCATTCAACTTCATAGAGTCGGTATGATTAAATGTTGTATATTAGATCCTTAGAGCAGTGGCCTTTGTTAGCAGCTTGTGTTAAGCAGTAAATACAAAGTTCAAATTAATTTTAGGGGCACCTGGGTGGCTCAGTCTGTTGAGCGTCCTACCCTTGATTTTGGCTCAGGTCATGATCTCATGGTTTGTGAGATGGAGCCCCACATTAGGCTCTGCGCTGAGTGTGGAGCCTGCTTGGGATTCTGTCTTTTTCTCTTCTCTCTGCATCTCCCCCTGCTTGCCTGGGCTCTCTCTCTAAATAAATAAATATTTAAAAAAATTAATTTTAACATATATAATGCAATATTGGGCACTGGTTGAATACTCAGTAAATAACACCTGCTCTGGTAATGCTCACTCCTATTCGTTTATGAATACGCTTCTATGCTTGCCTCTTCCTGAGGCATCAGGGAAAATGAAAGCATATTCCAAACTTCTGGGAGTGACAGCAAGTGCAGCAGTGCTAGCCACACCTCTGCCATCTTGAGAACCCCTTGTCAAAGGATATTTCAAGCATCGCTCACATCGGTCTCCCCTTTGCCACCATGTCTTTTGCTTTCGCTCGTGGCAACTCCAGTGACAAAACTTCACCTTGTAACAGGGAGGATGGTGACAGGTGGCAAATGACTGTGAAGAAAAACTCTTGGGTAGAGGTTGAAGATGAACACGTGCTTTACAAATTTCCCTGGAGGCTCTCATCAGCGAGTTTCAGCCAACTGACATTATTCATGATCTAGCGTGAAAAATTGGTACTGAGGCCACTTTCAGCTTTGAAGTTAATGTGAGATTTTTTATTTTCTTCTGTGCATTTAAGATATTGGACTACGCGGGGCGCCTGGGTGGCGCAGTCGGTTAAGCGTCCGACTTCAGCCAGGTCACGATCTCGCGGCCCGTGAGTTCGAGCCCCGCGTCAGGCTCTGGGCTGATGGCTCAGAGCCTGGAGCCTGTTTCCGATTCTGTGTCTCCCTCTCTCTCTGCCCCTCCCCCGTTCATGCTCTGTCTCTCTCTGTCCCAAAAATAAATAAAAAACGTTGAAAAAAAAAATTTAAAAAAAAAGATATTGGACTACGCTGGGGATGTTGTTGAACTAGGGGGCTAGCCTCATTCACCCCTGGAGCAGTGTTCCCTGCCAATTAGATTGTTGTGGATAATTAAATACTGTTGACATCTTCTTGGAAATCATCTTGAGACTTAATAATCTGGTTTTATGCTGGAACTGGTTTATGCTTAAAATCTGGTTTTTCATGGAACTGGGCTCACATTAGCATTTGATTCTTCTGTTCAGTATGCTTTTCTGCCTGGAAATAGAAGGAGTATACCTGGAATGTCTTCTCTACCTCTGGAGATGAGTGTATACCTAGGATATCTGGGATGTTACCAGAATTGGATTCACAGTAAATCTGGAGTTGATGTAGCTTAATTAGAACAATGACAGTCACGGGTATGAAAGGAAGAAGAATATTATTTTAGAGTACGTATTTGTACACATACCTACATACGAATACGTGTGTGTTCTGACATATATAATATACGTTTAGTGCTTTAAAACAGTTGTCACTTGCCAAGATCTGTAAATGACATAGAGGAACGCCTTTCAACTTATAAATTATGCTTGGGATTGATAGTAATGTGAATGTGATCAGCCATTTTTACCTGTCCCATTCTGCTCCAATTGATGGATCAGTCTATCATGACATCACCCACGAGACATTCATAGCCTTGCAAATCATTCTATCACTACATGCTATGTGTTATTTGCAGCAGCTTGATTTTAAAATTGAATTATTGGCAGGACTTCCAGGTATGGCTGAGTAAGGAGGTCAGCAAATGCTTTCCCCAAAATACATCAGTGAAGTGGGACAAAATTGACAAAAGCGACCATTTCAGCATTATGAAAATTAGCCAATGGCATAAAACAAGCTGAGGAGCATTCATGCTTGAAAAATTGCCAGAACTTGGGCACTATTGGGTGTCTCTGGGGTGTTCTGGTCTGGAGCTGCTCTCCTATTCCCAGCTCAGGTGGGGTAGATTTTGCTGAAGGCGTCTTGGATGAATTTGGTGTAGGGATATTATTAATGAAAGTGACAATCTTGGTGACCAGGAAGCAGAAAGGGCCAATGGCTCTACTAGAGTGGGTTTTGAATCATGTTTTGGGTAAGCATGGTCCTGGCTGGGGCTATGCAGATGCATAGCTGACACCAGAGAGAACCTAAGCTATTTATACACCCCTGACCAACCCTAAAACTTTTCACATAGCCACAGAATACATTAAAGTGCCTAGCAATAAGCAAAACTGGGACAGATTTGAGAGTAGCCTGTTCTTTTTTTAAAAATTTCTTTCATGTTTATTTAGTTTTGAGAGAGAGAGACAGAGACAGTGTGGAGTGGGGGAAAGGACAGAGAGAGAAGGAGATACAGAATCTGAACCAGGCTACAGGCTCTGGGCTGTCAGCACAGAGCTCCAAATGGGGCTTGACTTTAAGGACTGAGAGATCATGACCTGAGCAGAAGTCAGATGCTTAACCAAGTGAGCCACCCAGGAGCCCCAAGAATAGCCTGGCTCAAAGTTGAGCCATTGAAAGTTTCTGAATAAATAGAACCAGCAAAATAGAAACAACAGCCATTAGAGGTGAAAATCAGAATCTAGAGTTGCTACAATATATTATCTGCAATTTTCAGTGTTCAACCAAAAATATGAGACAGAGAAACAGAAAAATCTGACTTAAAATTGGAAGAAGCCATAATTAATAGGACTGTCTCTGAATGCCCCCAGATGTTGAATTTATCAAAGATTTCAAAATGGCTATTATAAACATATTCAAAGAACTATAGGAAACCATACTTAAAGAATTAAAGGATGGTCTGGGGTGGTATATTAAAGGATGGTGTGTATATACACACATACACACACACATGCACACACACATATATATTCCTCAATATATAGTCTTATATAGTCCTTATAGTCTCAATAAGGAGATAGAAATTATGAAAAAAAAACCCATGGAAAGTCTCAAGTTGATTGTGTGTGTGTGTGTATATATATATATATATATACACACACACACACACACACACACACACACATATATACACACGTATATACGTATATACGTGTATATATGTATATATATATACGTGTGTGTGTGTGTATATATATATATATGTATATATATATATTCCTATTATATATTTCTTATAAAGGCACCTGGGTGGCTCAGTCAGTTGAGCGTCTGACTTTGATTCAGATCATGATCTCAGGGTTCGTGGGTTTGAGCCTCGGGTCTGGCTCTGTGTTGACAGCTCAGAGCCTGGATCCTGCTTCAGATTCTGTGTCTCCCTCTCTCTGCTCCTCCCCTGCCCATGCTCTGTCTCTCTCTCTCTCAAAAATAATAAAATATGCATTCCATATATATATATATATTAATTGGTGTAGATGATTATGGAGGCCAAGAATCTCATGATTTGCCATCTGTAAGCTGGAACACTAGGAAGCTGGTTGTGTCATTCAGTCGAAGTCTGAAGGAAGGCCTGAGAACGGGGGCTAGGGATGCTGATGGTTTCAGTGCTGATCCCAGTTTGAATGCCTAAGAACCATGAGTACTGACCATTGATGGTAGGAGAAGATGGATTGTCTGTCTCAAACAGAGCAAATTTACCATTCCTGTGCCTTTTTATTCTATTTGGACCGTGCAGGGATTGAATGATGCTCCCCCACCAATCCAAATGCTACTCTTGTCCAGAAATACTCCCACAGATACACCCAGAAATAATGTGTTACTAGCTATCTGGGCATCCCTTAGCCCACTCAAGTGGATACATAAAACTAAGCATCACAGGAAGTATGACAATAATGAATTAACAGCTAGACTCTCAATAAGGAGATAGAAATTATGAAAAAAAAACACACATGGAGAATCTCAAGTTGAATACAATAACTGAAAGGAATAATTCACTAAAGGGATTCAGGGTAGCTGAGGAAAGCACCAGTGAACATGAAGATAGATCAATGGAAACAGTCTATTTAGAGGGAATAAAAAGGAATACAAATAAGAATAGAGCCTCAGAGAACATGGGATATCAATTATACCAGCATAAATATAATGGGAGTTTCAAAAGAAGACAAAGAAGGGTATGGAAAAGCTCTTTGAAGAAGCAGTGGCTGGAAACTTGCCACATTTGATGCAAAACAGACACCTACCAAGGTCAACATATCCCAAGTCAGATAAAGTCAAAGAGATTATCATTTAGACACATTATGGCCAAAGTCTTGAAAGTAAAAGGCAGAGAAATTCTTGAGAGTGGTTAAGAGAAAAATGGCTTATTTCAGAAGGGGAAAAGATATTCCAAGGTAAGTAAAGGTTGAGAAAATGGGTTGCTGGTAGACCTAACAAGAAATACTCAAGAAATCCTTTAGGCAAAAAGGACAGGACACGACATAGAACTTGAATCTCCGGAAGAAATAACAAGCAACAGAAGTGATAAACTCTATAAGAAACTCTATAAATATATTTTTCTGATACCCTCTCTAATCTTTTTGAAAGACAAAGTGGTAATTACAGCATTGTATTATATATATAATACATATGCATTCACAGAAGCGAAAGGGTAGGGAATTGAGCATGCTGACGCACTTTCTTTATATCATCAAAATTACATTAGTATTAATCTGAAGTAGGTTGCAATGAATTAAGACATATGTTTTAATTAAAATGTTACATTAAAAAGTAGTTACTTAATGCAAGAGAAGCCAATCGAGAAGAAAGAAACACAGGAACAACAACAACAAAGAAACAGAAAAAAATAAAGTGGAAAATGTAAATTCAACCACATCAGTCATTTCATTAAGTAAAAATGATCTAAATATCTTAATCAAAAGGCAGAGATTGTCAAACTAGATTTTTTTAAGAAGCCAGACAGTCTCTTACCTACAACATAAAGAGCATGATCCATAAAAGAAAAAAACCTATAAATTTGTTTAATCAACTTGAAAAACTTTTGTGCTTCAGAGGACATCATTAAGAAAATGGAAAGACACAGACTGGAAGAAAACATTTACAAATTATGTATCTAGTTAAGAGTCCTTCAAAGTATATTGGAAAAACTCTTATAATTCAGTAAGAACCCACTTTTTAAAAATAGGCAAAAGATTTGGATAGATATTTCACCAGAAAACATGTAGATGGCTAGCAAATATACAAAAAAGATGTTCACCATCATTAATCCTTAAAGAAAATCAAATGAAAACTGGCATGCCGTACTGCTATACATCCACTGGAATGGCTATAATCGAAAAGATAAACAGTACCAGATGTTGGCAGTGTGTGGAGAAACTTAACTATTATGTTGTCCTGAAAGGAGTATAAAATGATACACCCTATTGGGAAAACAGTTTAGCAGTGTCTTAAAAAGTTAAAAAGAACTTGCCATGTGACCTAGCAATTTTACTTCTAGAGACCTACACCAAAGAAATGAAAACATGGGTTCCCACAAAGACAAGTACATGCAATAGCAGTTTTTATAACAGTCCCAAAATGGAAACAGTCTCAAGGTCCATTAACTGGTAAGTGGACTAAAAAAATGTGGTATATCTATGCAATGGAATCCCGTTCAGAAATAAAAAGGAACTCATACATGTTTAACATGGACAATTCTTGAAAACATTATAAGTGAAAGAAGCCAGATGCAAAATCATACATGTTGTGTGATTCCATTTATAGGAAGTTCCCAGAAGAGGCAAATGTAATAGAGATGGAAACCAGAACACTGGTTGCCCAGGTCTGGGGAAGCAAGTGAGGATTAAATAAAAGTGGACATGGTGGAATTTGGGGGGGGGGGGAATGGCTAAGATTTATGAAATGCAAATTATACCAGAAAGCTGTTTTAAAAAGCATTAATTCATGAAATATTGAAAAACAATAGAAAGTTTTATTGAACAATTCAGATAAGTTATGCCAGGATTTGGACTTCTGAACAAATGACCTTCGCCTCTAAGGTCAAATATGAGAAGAACTGTTTGAAATGAGTATTTGTAATAATACACACTTGTACTTTGCACTTAGGGTTTACACATACCCAGAACTATACTGTGAAGCCCTTGCTCCTGTTTTCCCAGTGAATGAATAGGGACCTTTAAGGATAAACACTGTTGCATGCCAACTTGCTCAGGTTTTTTTATAATGCTACTTTATGGACACGTTTTCAAAATATATTCATATATAGCTTTACTTTAGTACATTTTAGCATACAGATACATTCTTCCCTCTAGTTGGCATGCTATATCATATGCTCTCATCCAACAGTGTTTAGCAGGCAGCAGTGTATGATTGTTGCTAATGAGTGTCACTGCGTGTATCCTACAGTAAGATCTTTTGGCCACTGAGTGTTTCCCCATGTTATTTTGAGTTGAGTGCGTTCTGCAACATGTGTTGTCAATTTATCTGCAGTCTCTCCTTCTACCATTGTTATGTAGAGTACAAGAAGAGTCACAGCTCATAATGATACCATAGACACACAAGTGATAGTAAGGGCCTGCTCCAGAGAGTCAGTGTAAGAGCCCCTAGTTTGATGTAGGTGTAAGATGTATATGTAGTAAATGTGGCTGATGCACTTGTAGGCAAATGCTTGAGGAAATGCAGTTAACATCAGCAGGCGGGAGGGGACGGTAGGGTCCTTTGACTTTGTGATGGACGCACCTTGCTAGCTGAGATGAGTGACCAACATTTGCCTAACAGATTGTGAAGGATAAAAGCCCAAGGTTGTCACATCTTCAAGGACCGAAGAGAATGGAAGTCATCACGTGATTGAGGAATTTGTCAGGGCAAGGATTTTCTAGAACACATCCTTACAGCACAGATTTAGGTAGTGTTCCTATATTCTGACAAAGACTTCCAACTCACACCTCCCACTTCTGCTTCGTGGCTGAGGGGTGGCATAATATGCTTATATTTTATTTATTTAAAATTTTTTTAACATTTATTTATATTTTTGAGACAGAGAGAGACAGAGAATGAACAGGGGAAGGGCAGAGAGAGAGGGAGACACAGAATCTGAAACAGGCTCTAGGCTCTGAGCTGTCAGCACAGAGCCCGACGCGGGACTCAAACTCACAGACCGCGAGATCATGACCTGAGTGGAAGTTGGACGCCCAACCGACTGAGCCACCCAGCGCCCCAGTATGCTTATATTTTAAAAAGATAAGCATCTCGTCTTTCTATCTTCAGTGATACTACCCTAGCTTTATTGTATCAAGTCTTGTATTCCAATCCAAGGGCATACCACACTGCAGTTCGAGCGATATTTTTGAATGAATGTTTGGAAAGTGTCACTTGACTACTTTAAACCTATTAAAGGCTAGCCATTACCTTCATGATTAATATGGATTACAATGCCCTACCTGTCCATTCTGTCTCATCCTTCACAGTCTCTGTCCCCCTCCTCCCCTATCCTAACCTTTATATACATGGTTCCTCTTCTTTGGACCATTTCATTACCTCAGCCATCCCACTGCTCAAATACCCCCTCCCCCCACCCCATCATTTTCTTTCTTTTTTTTTTTTTAAGCTCATTTATTAATTTTGAGGAGGGGAGGGGCAGAGGGAGAGGGAGAGAGAGAATCCCAAGCAGGCTATGTGATGACGAGGCAGGGCTCTTTCCCACAGACCTTGAGATCATGACCTGAGATGAAATTAAGAGTCTGATGTTCAACTGATTGAGCCACCCAGGCACCCCTCTTCCTCATTTTCAAGTCTCTGTTTACATGTCTGAGAGACTCCCCTCTCCTTCAAGTGCTTCAGGGTGGTTTATGTGCTTCTTGCATGTGCTCCTTTAATATTTCCTAAATCCTGTTTTTTTGTATTTACCACATTTAGGGCAGACACTACTAATTACCTCCCCAAACCATTCTTTCTTCCTTATTAGCAGGACCCTGGTTTTTCTCAGAGTAACCTTGTGTCCAGTGAAAAATACTTGCCTTCCCAGACTCCCTGGCAGCTGTATGTGGTCATGTGACCTCATTAAAACCAATAAAGTGTAAGGGGATGTCCACTGGGTAGAATTTCCAGATAATCATTTCCATTTAAAATAGGCTGACTTAACTGGTCTATACATTGTTTTGCCCTGGTCTTTCACTCTGCCTCTTCTGTTTGGCATTCAGAATTGAGCCTTGGGGAGCAGCAGAGATCTTGTGAGAGCACAAATGAGGCAAAACATTAAAGATGGCAGAGCAGGAGAATGGAAGTTGTCTGTGGCCTTTGTCACACAGGGAACAGCCTTGCATGTCTGGGGCTGCTGACTCTTGTATTTATTTCTGCATGAAAACATACCTGGTTAAGTCAAATCCCTCTTAGATTAAATTGTAATATGCAGCTGAACTCATTCCTAAGTGATAGCATCGTTTTTTGTTTGTTTGTTTTTAGTTGGCTATTTGCTTAACTGACTTTATTTTAATGACTCATTTGCACAGAATTCTGTCCTCATCACTTCTGTATTCCCTGTGATTGTAGTGCTACTTGGCACAGAGTGGGTGTTTAGAAGTGTGTTGAATAAATAATTGGGTCAGTGAATGAGTCGAGGTGAAAATGTGTGGATTTTCTCATGATTTGTATTTAGTCTTCTGGGGTATATATGGAGGTGGGTGTCAATATTCCATTAGAATTGTTGGCCTATGCTGTAGAACTGGATTTCTCAGCCTTGGCACAATAGCCATTTGGGTCAGATAATTTTCCATGTGGGGAATGTTAAATAGCCCTCTTGGTCTCTATCCACTAGATCCGTATAGCACCCAAACCTTCCAGGTGGGGCAAACACTACTGTATCCCGATGTTGCTAGATGTCCTATGCAGGACAAAATAGCCTGGTTGAGAACCACTTCTTCAGAGCAGGGTTTCTGATGTTGAGTTGTATGAACTACTGGATAGGACGTACATGTTTGAACTCTTAAATAACATGCAAAATTTGTTACGTGTATGTTCATTGCTTTGGGGAGAGTGCCTACAACTCTTACACATCCTCAAGAGAGCCATTGGTCCAGGAAAAGAACCACTCCTCTAGAATTTTCAAGCTGTTTTTAAATTTTTCACCATGTTTTCCTTGAGCCTCCGGTATACTGTTGAACTTAATAACTAGAGAGGCTCAGACCACTGCTTAATGACATGTGAGTTCTAATCAGATGTTCAAGTCCAGTAAACTAGTATTGTTAAGAGGCTTACAAAACAAGCCATTTGAAATAGTTTGGAGATCCATGAGGTCCACAAAACAAGCCATTTGAAACATTTTGGCGAGCAGTTGTAAATAGGGAAATTGAGGACAGTATTTTCATGCCTTCTAACATAATGGTCAACCCACTTAACAGAGGAGAATCAAATTGCAGTTCTTAAACTCGAAGTGCAGGAGTAATTAGATGAAAAGGAAGAGAAACTCTCATAAACAGATTACTTAAAAATAGTCTCAGGTGAATATATACCAGCAGGAAAATTTAAATTATAAAAAAGAAATAAGATGGATGTAAGCATGACTGAACTGAATTTAATGGTTGATGTTCTCACTTACTTAATCACATAATGCCACTACTTGGGACTCTATTACTGAAGCAAATCATTTGTTGCATCCAAAGGGAGCTATAATAATGCAAAATGTGCCATGAAATACCCAATTAAATTATTTTAACACATTGATGATTGTGGGCTGGTACACGTGTCCTAGTCTTCCCTCTGCCTGACAGTCTGGAGGGTATGATATGTACTTAATACCTGGTTTTATTTCTCCACTCTGGCCTGTGTGTGTGTGTGTGTGTGTGTGTGTACATGTGGATTCACCACTCTGCTGTAGCCATGAAAATGTTTGAGTACAGCACAGTCAGGAACATAAAGAATAAAAATAATCTGTAAATAAGACAGTCACCTCCTAGAGCATTCCTAGGGGAGGTTGGGAATGTGACATACCAGGAACTTGGAAATGAGGTTTCCTAAACTTTATACTATGGCAGAAGCTTATTGTGGTGAATCTGCCAGGGGCATGTACCTTGCTAACTGATAAAATAGAGTTGTCTGTTGGAAACACACGCTTCACTTGTTTGCTTTGCTTTTGGGAAGGGGAAGGGAGAGAATGTGGCAAACTACCCTTTTCCATGTAAAGTTTTTTCATAAATGTAACTTCTAATGTTATTTTTGACTATAAGGAGTAGATGAACCATTTATAGTTTAGCTGTTTGTAGTACATTGTGAGTATTAACGTTACATGCTTTCATTATAGGACAATACAAAAAAGAAAAGAATTTTCTATAATATTATTACCAAAAGACAACCACTCAATATTTTCCTTTTCCTGTGTTTCAAGTCTAAAAAATCTTTTTTTTTTTTTTTTTTTTTTTTTTTTAAGAACTGTTCTCATTAACAGAGAAAACTGTGCAAATAGCCTGTAATGCTTGGGCAGAGATAGAAATTGTTCATTTTTATATATAAATATTTTGAGTTTCTTTCCTCTAAAGCCTTGTACCCATACCGATACATAGAGGGAATGTGGTCCACCAAATTCTCTGTCATTTCTATCTCAATAGATCCACGATGCACAGAAAGCTTTATTGTTTTTGTACAAAAAGGTATGTTCTGGGGGATGGGATGAGAAGGGAGCTCTAGAAAAGTGCAGAAAAGAGAATTGTATCATCCTGAGCCTACCCTCCTGATGTAACTGAAGTCAAGGTGGAAGGATACTTAGAAACGTAAATGTCCATCTTTTCAGTTTTAAATGAATGGGAACCTACTAACTATTGTAGAGAGCCAGCTTTTCATCTACACTGTGCTTCTGGGTAAATTATAAAAGTTACCCCCCTTCTTGGTGGATGCAGTTCCAATTTATTCACTCACGTTTGTGGAGGGCTCCAATGTAGGCAGCAACCCTTGATTTTTTCACTCAGCAGTATGTGGAAAACACATATTATCACATGTAGATGCACCACCACCACCACCACCACATCAACGTCCCCCTATGAGAGGGAACACTAAATACAGTGTTGACTGCATTCCAGGCACTGTTCTGAGAGTTTTAGAAGTGTCATCCTTTTTAACCCTTAAACAACTGTAGTAGGTACTATTATTTTTTCCATTTTATGTTATTTATTTTTTTAATGTTTATTCAGACAGAGATAGAGCATGAGCAGGGGAGGAGCAGAGAGAGAGGGAAGGAGGGACCGATGGACAGAGGGAGGGAGAATCCCAAGCAGGCTCTAGGCTCTGAGCTGTAAGCACAGAGCCCAACACCGTGCTTGAACTCAAGCACCATGAGATCATGACCTGAGCTGAAGTCAGACACTTAACAGACCGAGCCACCCAGGTGCCCCTTCATTTTACAGATGAGAAAACAGAGGCCTAGAGACATTAGGTTGCTTGTCCAGTGTCCTCCACCTAGCGACTGGCAGGGGTGGGATTTGAAAGTCTACTCCCAGACTTTGTACTCTTACTCACTCTGCCATTCTAACTAATCTCTAGTCAGTAATTTCTTCTCTTGGTTTCTATTAAAATAATGTTCTGTGAACATTTTCATCTGACTGTTTCCTTAGGATAATTTTCTATTTAGTTTTTATTTAACACACTATTAAAGAACACTAAGTGCTGACACTACTCTAAATGTTTTGCAAAAATTAACTCCTTAATATTCCTATCAAGAGATTGCAGATGAGGCAGAGAGGGATTAACTGTAACAAATGCCAGAGCTGAGCTTCCAACCCAGGCAATCTGGACCCAGAGCCTGTTTCCTTAACCATTAAGTCATGTAGCCTCTTCCTCTCTTGAGGAATCAGGAAAGCATCATGCACCGTATACCCATATTTGGGTATAGAACTAGCAAATTGCACTGAAGAAAGAGTGTCTCATTGGGTGATTAGCATGTTAGGGGATTTTGTTCTAGCTAGTTCTTTCTATGCATATGAAAATATAATTTAGTTTATACTCTATATCCAAACTTACCTGGTTACTAATTTCTTTATTAAAAATAACTTAAGGGGTGCCTGAGTGGCTTAGTCGGTTAACTGTCTGACTTTAGCTCAGGTCATGATCTCATTGGTGGGTTGGAGTCCTGCGTCGGGCTCTGTGCTGACAGCTCAGAGCCTGGAGCCTGCTTTAGATTCTGTCCCCCGCTCTCTCTGCACCTCCCACCTTGCCCTATGTCTCTCTGTCTCTTGAAAAAAAAAAAAGTTAAAAAAAATAAAAGTGTCTGGGTGGCTCAGTCAGTTAAGCGTCCGACTCTTGATTTCAGCTCAGGTTGTGATCTCATGGGTCATGGGCTGGAGCCCTGCATGGTGCTCTGTGCTATCAATGTGGAGCCTGCTTGGGATTCTCCCTCTGCCCCTTCTGCACAGTGTATCTTTCTCTCTCTCAAAATATATAATTTTTAAAAAGGGTAATATTATTAAAAAAATAATAATTTAGAGGGGCACCTTGGTGGCTCAGTCAGGCTCTTGATTTCAGCTCAGGTCATGATCTCAGGTCATGATATGGAGCTCTGTGTCAGGCTCTGAACTGGGCTTGGAGCCTGCTTGAGATCTCTCTTCCCCTCTCCCTCTGCCCTTCTCCTGCTCATGCGTGCCTGTGTGCTCTCACTTGCTTGCTCTCTCTCTCTCTTTCACAGAAAAAAATTTCTAGAAAACAAAGAATATAAAGAAAAAAATTACATTTGTCCATGACAAATCATCCATACATAATCACTGATGTGTGCTTTAGGCTTCACAGGATTTTTTTCATGGGAGTATAAATACATATACACATTATAAATTGCTATCTTTTCTGGAGTGAAAATTATATTTGGCATTAGTCTGTAAAACTGTAGTTTTAATCTATTACCAAAACAGTCTCCATCCAATTTTTGTTTTTTTGCTGGAAAAAATAACACAGTGATGAACATCTTCTTGCATTATTCTTGATGTGATTTTCTGTTTCTTTAGATTCCAGGAAAAAGAAAAATCACACCAAAGGCTTTGAAAATCTTAGGGTTTTCCAGATGTACTTTTACTCAGCAGGTAATAGGCATTTTTCTAAGTTCTAAAAAACTGTTCATAAAGACCATTTTACTCTCTGAATAATAGGTACTTATATATAGCTAGTTCATACCTTAATCATTTAGTTCTTGTTTTATGACTTCTATTTCAAGTGGTAGTCTTCATTTAAAGTCAACGTCCCCTTTTGATAAACATTATTACCTTACACCTCATTTAATCTTTACATAGTATTTGAATCATTGACAATTTTAGGAATAAAACATTTTATTTTGATTTTGAGAAATTTTCTCTTTAGCCTGAAAACCTTCCTTTAGAGTTTCTTAAAGTCTCATGGTGTGGGGCGCCTGGGTGGCTCAGTTGGTTAAGTGTCCGCCTTCCGCTCACAGCATGATCTTGTGGTTTGTGAGTTCAAACCCAGCGTTGGGCTCTGTACTGACAACTCAGAGCCTGGAGTCTGCTTCTGATTCTGTGTCTCCCCATATCTCTGCTCCTCCCCTGTGTTTTCTCTCTCTCTGTCTCTCTCTCTCAAAAATAAATAAACCTTAAAAGAATTTTTTTTAAGTCTTATGGTGACAAATTCTCTTAGTTTTCTTTCATTTAAAAATGTTTTTAGGGGTACCTGGGTGACTCAGTTGGTTAAGCAACTGACTTTGGCTCAGGTCATGATTTCAGGGTCTGTGGGTTCGAGCCCCATCTTGTGTTCTGTGCTCACAGCTCAGAGCCTGGTGTCTGCTTTGGATTCCGTGTCTCCCCTTCTCTCTGCCCCTCCCCCAGTCATGTTCTCTCTCTCTCTCTCTCTCTCTCTCTCTCTCTCTCTGTGTGTGTCTCTCTCTCTTTCAAAAATACATAAACATTAAAAAATAAAAATGTTTTTATTTTTAATTTATTCTGAAAGATATTTTAGCATGTTAACTTTTATTTTTAAAAGTAATATCTACACTCAGCATGGGGCTTGAACATGACCCTGAGATCAAGGGTCTCACTCTCTTCTGACTCAGCCAGGAAGGTGTTCCTAAAGGACATTTGAGTTAAATACAAAATTCTCTTGACAGGGTTTTTTTTCAGGATTTTACAGATGCTCCATTGTCTTCTGGTCTCCATAGTTCTTGATAAGCCTGTGATGATTTAAATGTTTGTTCCCTTGTATGTAATGTATTGTTTTTCTCTGGCTGCTTTTAAGATTTTCTGTTCATTTTTGGCTCTCAGTGCTTTGACTGTTAAGGGCTAAGCATTGTTTTCTTTCTGTTTATCCTACTTGAGGTTTGCTTAGTTTTGTAAATCTATAAATGTATGATTGTAACAAAATTAAGGAAATTCTGGATGTTATATATTCAAGTTTTTTTTTTCTTCCCATTTCTCTTTCTCTTCCTTCCAGGACTGCAGTTATCTATAAACTAGTCCATATGGTATCAAATAAAAGTTCTGTGAGGCTCTGTATATTTTTCATAATCCTTTTTCTCTATTTGCTTTAGATTTGATCATTTCTTTTTTTTTAATGTTTATTTTTGAGAGACAGAGACATGGCATGAGCAGGGGAGGGTCAGAGAGAGAGAGAGGGAGACACAGAATCTGAAGCAGGCTCCAGGCTCTGAGCTGTCAGCAAAGAGCCTGACGTGAGACTCGAACTCAAGAGCTGTGAGATCATGACCTAAGCCAAAGTTGGACACGTAGCCGACCGAGCCACCCAGGTGTCCCTGATCATTTCTTTTGATCTACTTATAATTTCACTAACTCTTTCCTCTGTCATCTCCATTCTTCCAGTAGACCTATCCATTGACGTTTAAATTTCACATATCTTAATTTTCAACTTGAAAATTTTCATTAGTCTTTTTTTTTTTTTTAGTTTCCATATCTCTCTTTATTCATTCTGAGAAAAATATGTTATTTAATTTATTGAACATGGAATACCTGTTTCACATTCCAGTGTCTGGGTTGTCTGAGGATTGTCCTCTATTTATTGTCTCTACTCTGGCTACTGGGTCCCACTGTCTGGTTCCTTATATAGTAATTTTGGATTATATCCTGGGTGTTGTGATGTTACCTTGTAGAAACTCTGGATTCCATTATATTCTTTTGAAGAGTCTTGGTATTTTTGTTTGACCAGGCAATTAACTGGGTTGAACTTGAATGGTAAACTCTCACTTTTGGGCAGCAGGTCAAATCTCAGTTCAGTTCTTTTATCTTCAGCTGGAGTGCTTTGCAATAGGCTCTGTGCATGTTTGGTTCAGGCCAGCCAGACATGTAGACAGAGGCTATTTGTGGAAACTGGACTTCTCTCTCTTGGGCTTTCTCCTCTCTAGCCTTCTCTCATTATTTTCCAGGTCTTGTGCTAGTTCCAAACCCTGTCCTTCTGTTTTCTGGGTCAGAAGGATTGGTATTTATCTTCTGGAGTTTGAGCTGCCTCATGTGCTAACTTCAGCCTGTCTTTAGGCTGAAAGCTGTAGAGACAAGTAACTGATTTTATGTCTTCCGAGTTTTGACTACCCTCAAGAATGTCTGCTTTTGTTCATGCTTCAGTACCTTTATGTGTGTGTGTGTGTGTGTGTGTGTGTGTGTGTGTATTGTCCAGAGTTTATAGCTATTATGTGCTGGACCCCTGAGTTCCATAAACACCTCTTTATACCAGAAGCTGGGTTTTTCTGCATTCTAAAAATGTTACATATTTTACATTTCAGCAGTTAAATCTCAAAGGCACTTACGCCCACCTGCAACTTCCATAGCACTTTCTTGGAGTCACATTTATTACATAGGTTATTGAACACCAATTGGCAAAGTTACTTAATGTTTTGTTTCCATGCAAGTGTGGGAGCCCCTGTGATCCCAGCACATAAGCCTGGTACATAGTACCATCTCCTAAAATATTTGAATAAATAAACAAATACAGCCAGGAGATGAAGAGGATTTAAACCACAGCAAAGGTACCCACAGTTGAGAGCATAGGGGTGCATTAAAGAGAAATGTTACAGAGAGCTTTGAGGAATTTGCTTATTGGCTAGATGGGTGGGGGTGTGAGGACCATGGAGGGAGGTAGCAAAGTCTTCAGGATTCTGGCTGGAGCTACTTGGTGGGTGGTTAGAGAGGGCAGGGGAAGGCAGCTTTGCTTTGAATAGGACTGGATTTCCGAGCGTTGAGAAAAATGACTCTTTAGTCTCGCCAGGTCGCTGGTCACTCCTAATTTTTGATTAGCGTTACGCTGCCCTTAGCCCACCTTGACTGGAACTGAGATTAAAGGGGCAGTAACCATCTTTCTAATTCTGAGGTCCTGATCAGGTGCAGCTGGCTCTTCTGTGAGAGAAACAAGTGAGTCTGGAATCCAGGGCATCTAATAAGGAAGGGTGTTTCTCTATGATAAGAGGCTGAGTGTTGAAATTTAATCCTCCAAACCCCTGCTTCCCCAGGACTCCATTAAATTGTTCCTATTAGCGTGATGGCGCCAAGATACCAAAAGAGCAGGGGAAATATTAGAAAGCCCGAGAATGAGGGGAGAGATATTGGAAGCTGTGCTTCAGTCATGATTTAGGAGTCTCACTAAATTCATAAGTGCAAATGTCTGACAGCCTCGGAACCTGAAATCTTTCATCTTCCTGGTGGAATATGAGTTAGCTTGTGCAGTAAAATGAAAACCGGTGGTGAGCGCTGCAGTAAAGTTCATGTTCCCTTAGTAGCAGGGTCGGGATGAGAGCATAATTGCACGTAGAAATGCTGCCTTGGGCCTCCTTTCCTGTAAGTGGCCACGATAAAGACAGCATTTATTACCTGATTCCAGGGCAACCTGCCCCATCCAAACTTTTCTTATTCGCACCTTTGATTTCATCTAGAGTCACAGGCTTTCAGCTAACCCTTAAGTGGAGAGCAGTTGTTCTTATTAGCCCCCGTCAAGGCATTTAGCACCAGAAATGCATCTCCTGATGGAGTCCCCCTGCAATTAAGAAAAACAGGTTTCCAAGGGGGGCAACTTACAGAGTGCTGTGACTTTCAGCAGGGTTTCTGTTGCTATTTATGTTTGGAGGCAGGTCTCACCAGGATGCCTGGTTCTCAGCCACCCTCATAGGCCAGGCACCAGGGGACTGATTGCCTCATCATCAGGGGGAGTTTTATGCTCTTCCTGTCATGCAGTGAGGGGTGGAGCCTAGGGGATGCTGGGTGAAGAAGGAAGCCTAGCAGTTGGCCGGTGACTAGAGGAATGCAGCCTTGAGCGTGTGCATAGTATTTTGCACAACAGAACACCACTGCTAAGCATCACACATGCATCTTTTCATAGATAATGATGTCCAGATCCCAGCCTAGAGCATTGAAATTAGGATCCCATGGGGTGGCCCCGGCATATTGGTTTATAAGCTTCCCAGGTGACACTCATGTCCTGCCTGGGTTGAAAACCACTGTTCTGTGGGAAGTGGGGGTGAAGGACCTGACCTCAGTCTGGGCTTAGCAGAGGATTGCCATCCACATCCTTTGTCCCCACTTCTGGCCCCGATAACTGCAGGCCTCTTCCCTTCCACACAAATAGATGTCTGTCCTTAGATGGTACTGGTGGTGGACTGTCAGTTGGGCTGGATGCTGGAATGAGTGTCGTCTGAAGCCACGGGCTCAAGCATTGGATAGATGGCTGAGCTTGGGGATGGGGGTGGGGCAGGGGAGATGTGGGGTGGAAAGCTTAAAGTAGACACAGAATTAATTTTTGGCTGTGCAACCTTCCAGAAGTTACTTAGCCTGTCTGAATCTATTCCCCTGCTTGTAAAATGCATTATGGAAAAGCAACACCTTGCTAGGTGACGTTAGTCAGCCGTCTTGCAGATCTGGGGCTTGATTTCCTCCTGGGGAGTGTGAGTGGCTCACTGGAAATTCACTACCACTCTGGGAAAAGCCATTCCGGGCACACATTCTGGGGATGAAAACTTGATGTTTTATTTTTGTAAATGGGAAGCAGCATTAGCATTATTGTTTAATTCTGTAATCCTCTGCAATAGTGTTACCTCTTAGGTCAGAGTTACTGGTTTTCCCCAGTACTAGGAATTCTGGCTTTGGCATATTTTCATGTTTTTAAAATGTTATCTTTTAGGCCAGAGGTTTCAAACATCACAGGCCTCAGAATCATCTGAAAAGGCTGATTAAAAGAGATTGCCAGGCCCCACCCCTCGAGAGTTTGATTCAGCAGGTCTGGGGTGGGGTGCAAGAATCTGCATTTCTAATGAGTTCCCAGGTGATGCTGATACTTTGGGCTCAGAGACTGCACTTGAAGAACCACTGTGTAGACTTTTTCTACAGAGTGTTACAGCATTTCCTGGAGTGTAGTGCTTCTTACTCTTAGCTACATCTTAGAATTACCTGAGGAACTTTTAAAAATACTGA